>NC_142499.1:15470430-15624082 GCF_965113065.1 Corylus avellana
ATAAGTGCAGTACCAAGCAAGCATGCAGAACACACATATCTGCACAATAATGCATTGACAGCATGACCATATGCGATCTTATCCCCCATCCCTTCCACAACCCCACCCCCCGCTTCTTGTGGGCAATTCTAACACTCCATCTGGCTAACATTTTGCAATGTGACTGTAACTTCCAGATTATGGACACAACTTCAACAAAGCACTCTTTTTTTTTTGAGCAAAGGATGTTTCAAGAAAAATATGTTGAAAGACAAAAATGTAAGTTCTACGCTGAATGATCCCGAGCTTATTGTAGATCAAAATTTCACAGGATTTATTATTAACAGCTGACATCGATGGAGCCTAAAAAGGAATTCCAGGAATAAGTTACTGTACGAAAAAGGCCCCTTTTAAATGGATAGTATCAAGTTGCAATAGTGATGAAGGTAGATTTTCTTTCTCTTACTTTTGTTACCAAGATTAATGATGGAGAGTGGAATATAGAGGGCATTGGAGATATAACTAAATCTGTTGGCTATCTGTCATGGTCCACGAGTTTGCTACTTAGTCCATATAAACTTGCAGACTATGACACTTAGGTCAAGATATAAAACAATATTCTCACCAACCCTTTATATAGTGACATAAAGAGAAACCACAAAATATTTGATGAATTAAGGTTGCTATAATATTAGTTTTCATTGCTCATGATCAATCAACATATTTCACCAATAAGAAAGGAAAAAGAAAATAGAGGTAGAACTAAATCAAAAACAAGATGAGTTGAGATCAAGCAATGGCCATAAGTAGCAGAGAACAGTCACTAAGGAGAACCTCAACTTAGAGGTGAGAGCCCCAGACTCCATTCTTGACTTGAGTTGAGATAGAAAGCACGGCGATGGATAATTTGAAACACTTTGAACTACTTCGAACAATCTTACTGCATCGATCAATTGGACCATTAACTTACCATGAGAGCATGATATAAGAAAAGAAAATATTGCCAGTAAAGTTTCAACCAAGCAAGCATTAGTGAGCATGTTCCCAAGATCAAATGACATAAAGTAATTAAGACCTGTTCACCTATCGATTGACAACTCACAACTCACCAACCACCATGTAAGATACCTCCCTCTTGTGCACGCATATACACACGTTTCAAAAGTTGGATGATGTGAAGTAATTAAGACCTGTTCAGCTATTTATTGACAACTCAACAATCAGCATGGCAAACTAGGTAAGATTTCCTTCCAGTTGGTTGGTATTTCATTTACCTATCATTTTGAACGTATACCCTTGACTTCTCATACTTGACATTCAAAACCGTGTAAAACTCATCTCAATTCAATGTTACACATGAATCCCACACATAAAAAGTTTCAAGTTGCCAAAACTAAAATTAGCTTTAAACACAGCAGCTTAATCTTTTTTCACAGCTGCATCATCTTATCTCTATCAAATTCTCTCCAAATAAATAACCATGAAGCACTCCCCAAATACCTTCACAGGTGTTCCAACATGGCCATTTAAAAGAAAGAATCAAGTAAGAACAAGTCTATAAACTCGGACCTAGATTGCCAAGGTACTGTGATGGGTTCATGAAACAACTCAGTGAACAAAACTTGGCCATTTTTTGACATGAAGTCGATCCATAAACCACTACATATTCAAAAAAATTCAACTAGTTTTGTTTTATGACAAATAATATTATTATTGAATGAAAAGGGCAAAGCCCTTGTACACGAAGAGTATACAAGAGAGCCAAACACCCTAAAGACTACTGCAATCTAAAAAACAAATCAGATCCACCAGATTCACCGAGTCAAAATTTGAAACATGTAAAATAACCCAATCCAAAGGAGATCTTAGAAACGAGGATTACGAGAATGGTCATTAGACTCGCTTTCCTTAAAAAGGCGCCGATTCCTTTCTCCCTAAATGCTCCACATTAAGAGAGCAGGGATAACTTTCTATATTGCCTCTTTGGGGTGTCCCCACCCTTGAAATTTCCAGCAATGAAGTAGCTCTAGGATGTTACTACATCATCCAAGAAACCCCGAATATGTTAAGATCCAAGTGCCAGAGATCAGTAGCATACTCACAATGGTTCAGGAGTAAAAATTTTGACTAGTCAAAACATACAAAAGAATAAAATACTATAAAAATGCATTTACAATTGATAGAATACAAGTAAATTCCATCTAGATTTATGATGCTTGGTATAAGGCTAAATCGATATGGGGTAGTATTATCAAGAAAATGGAACGCCATCTGGCTAGTTGGAAGATGCTTTACTTGTCAAAGGGTGGTAGGTTGACATTGACTAAAAGCTTCCACTCTTCTAACTTGCCCACGTATTATTTGTCATTTTTTCCCATTCTCGTTGGTGTTGCTAACCATATTGAGAAACTCCAGCGAGAGCTTTTATGGGGTGAAATCAGTGATGAGTTTAAATTAAATTTGGCCAGTTGGTCTTTTATGGGGTGAAATCAGTGATGAGTTTAAATTACATTTGGCCAGTTGGTCTAAGATTTGTACTCCGCATTCCACAAGTGATTTAGGGGTTAGAAACCTAATTATTTTTCACTAAGCTCTCTTTGGAAATGGCTATGGCATTTTGCAACAAAAAAGGAGGCCTTGTAGAGATCAATGGTAGAAGTTAAATATGACAACATGCGAGGTGGGTGGCGCTCCAAAGAGGTTGGTTCTTTTAGGGTTGGGGTATGGAAAAACATTAGGAGAGGGCAAAAAGGCTTCTCTAGGTTTACTAGATATGAGGTGGGAAATGGTTCCAATATCTTTTTTTTATTTTTTTTATGAAAAGTAATGTTGTATATATCAAAAAGCGCAGAGGGGCACAACCCTAGTACACATGAAGTATACGAGAGAACGCCTAAGACAAGGGAGAAAATAGAGCAAGAAAATCTGAATAGCTAATAACTAAAGGAACTAAATAAGCAGATGTCCAAGTGAAGAGGGAAAAAAAAGAAATAGGACTTGAGCTCCTCCAAGGTCCTCTTAAGATTATCGAAATTCCTATTGTTTCTTTCCCTCCATATGCACCACATAAGGCAAAGAGGCGCCATCTTCCAGGCAACCGCACTTCTTGAATTACCCTCAAACCACCATCAAGCCATTAAATCCACCACATTGTTAGGCATAACCCAGGAAAGCCCAAATCGACTCAATATTGTGATCCATAAGGCTCGAGCCACCTCGTAGTAGACAAGAAGATGATCAACGGATTCCCCATCCAATTTACAAAGGCAGAACTGATTAACCACGATGACTTGTCTTCTCCTAAGGTTATCCAATGTTAAAATCTTCCCCGAAGACGCCAACCAAACAAAGAAGGCAACTTTGGGGGAGCCTTAGTCCGCCAGATACTCTTTCAAGGGAAAGAGGGATTGTCTTTGTATGCGATGATCTTGTAGAAAGATTTAACATCAAAAGTCCCTTTGCGAGACGGGGTCCACCAAAACTTATCCTCCCCTTCTCTTCTTACTCTAAGGGAATAAAGCAAAGAATAGAAGGAGGCCAACGTATCCACTTCCCAATCATGAATCAACTGAACAAAACTACTATTCCATTGAAGGGTGCCACTCGAAAGATCCATATTAGTAGCCACAATCGCATCCTTCACAGAGGCAATGCTATAAAGAGCGGGAAAAGCTACCTTGAGACTAGTCTCGCCGCACCACACATCATCCCAAAATCTGATCTTCAAACTGTCTCCCCGATCAAATCTAGTATGACTCGAAAAGAATCTCCAGCCCCTTCTAATACACTTCCAGAGGCCCACCCCATACATCCCTGGGGTCCATAGAACACCACCCGCCCCAACTGCATCCATATTTGGCATCCACAACGGCTTTCCACCAAGCCTCGCTTTTATTCGCATAACGCCACAACCATTTCCCAAGAAGGGCTTGGTTTAACGAATGCAAATTGCGAATCCCTAGGCCTCCCTCGGAGATAGGAGAGCAAACTTTGGACCACTTAATCAAGTGAAATTTAAATTCTTCACCTAATCCACCCCATAGGAAATCACGTTGAAGCTTCTCGATATGATTTGCCACTGCGGCGGGAATGGGAAAAAGAGACAAAAAGTACGTAAGTTAGAAAGAATGCTTTTGATAAGGGTAACCCTACCACCCTTAGACAAATACATTCTTTTCCAGCTAGTCAACCGACGCTCGACTTTTTCCACAATGCCGTCCCATGTTGCCTTAGCCTTAAAATGAGCCCCAAGGGGAAGGCCAAGATACTTCTAAGGAAGAGAGGACGTCACACATCCTAGAGTTCTAGCCAGCTCAACCGCATTATCCACATTGCCCACTGGAACCAAAGCTGACTTGGTCATATTCACCTTTAAACCCGATATGACTTTGAAGCAAATGAGCAATGCCCGTAGGGAGAACATATGGTCAACATTAGCCCCACAAAAAACCAAAGTATCGTCCACAAAAAGTAAGAAATGTTAATTATCTTGGAAGGTCTTGACCCCACAACAAAACCTGAGAGCAAACCGTGATGTGTGTAGCAGAAATCATTCTACTAAAAGCCTCCATAACAATGACGAACAAAAAAGAGGACAGAGGATCTCCCTGTCTGGCCCCATAAGAGCTGCCAAAGAATTTGAAAGAAGAGCCGTTAATCAATACGAAAAAGCACACTGACGAGATGCAATGAGCTATCCAAGAGCACCATTTCTCCCCAAACCCACATCTTTTAAGCAAAGCAAAAACTTCTAGTTGATGTGGTCATAGGCTTTCTCAATATCCAACTTCCAAAGCACCCATGGGTCACCGAACTTGATGTGGCTATCCAAGCATTCATTAGCAATAAGAACCGAATCCAAAATTTGCCTACCTTTGACAAAGGTGTTTTGAGGCTTAGAGATGATCTTCGCCATAGACCTTCTCATCCTGTTGGCAAGAACTTTTGCGATGATCTTATAAACCTCACTCACAAGACTAATGGGGTGAAAGTCCTTGAGATCCGAAGCCCTAGGCTTCTTCGGAATCAGGGTTATAAAGGTGGCATTAAGGCTTTTCTTGAACTTGTCGTGATCATGAAAATCTGAAAAAACTCCCATAATGTTAACTTTAAGCACATCCCAACAATCTTGGAAGAAAGCCATAGAGAACCCATCCGGGCCTGGGGCTTTATCTCTATGCATACCTATAACCACCTCGAAAACCTCCCTTTCTTCAAACGGGAGCTCAAGAAGAGAAGCTTTGTTCGCATCCAAAGAATCGAAAGCTAGGTTATCCAATCTTGGTCTCCAATGGTGTTGCTCTGAGAACAAAGACTCGTAGTATTGGACAACATGATTCTTGATAGCGGTTTGGTTAGAAGAAATGGAACCATTGACTGACAAGGACTCAATGGAATTAGTTCTTCGATTCGAGTTAGCAACCCGATGGAAGAACTTAGTGCATTTATCACCCTCTTCGAGCTAAAGGACTCTAGACTTTTGTCTCCAACTGATTTCCTCTTGCAACAAAGAAAGTTCTAGCTCACTAACAATTTGGCTCTTCCTCGCCTTTTCTTCAGTGTCTAGAGCTCTGACTCCTTCCAACTTGTCAAAAGCATTCAGCTCAACCACTCTAGCTTTGTTAAGAGATTCCACATTGCCGAAGACCTGTTCGTTCCATATTTTGATGTCGACCTTGAGAGAATTCAATTTTTTGCCCAATATGTAGCTAGGGTTGCCTATAAAATGATAGGGCAGCCACCAACTTCTTACGAGGTCCACAAAGCCATCAACCTTCAGCCACATATTCTCGAATTTGAACGATCTTTTTCCCATCTTGAATACAACCACAATCAAGCAAAATAGGGAAGTGATCGGAACATAATCTAGTAAGCCTCTTCTGAAGAAGATTGGGATACTTGACTTCCCATTATGGAGACACAATAAAACGGTTGAGCATTGAAGGACTATGGCGAGCGTTCCTAGATCTTTCACTAGGGAAACGGGTGACATTGAAGTCGCCGCCGAAACACCAGGCAAGTCCCACCAACTAATAAGACCAGCCAACTCCTCCCAAAGGAATCTTCTATCAACATCAAGATTAGGGCTGTACACCCCTGCGACAGCCCAAACAAAGTCATCATCGATGCTTCCAAAAGAACAGGCAGCCACAAACTCCCCCGTGCAAACTTCAATCTTCTCCACAACCCTCCTATCCCACATCAACAAGATACCTCCTGAGGTCCCATTGGATGGAACATAGCACCAATCAGCATGAAGGCAGCCCCATAAGCTCCTAACCATGCTGCTGGAAATAGATTCCAACTTGGTTTCTTGCAAACAAATAATATCCGCCTTCCGCTGTCTAAGGAGATTCTTAACCCTCGACCTCTTGTCAATCTCATTCAGCCCTCTTACGTTCCATGAAATCAATTTAGGCTTCATAAATGATCTCTGTGAGCCCTCCCTGTAATCCTCTTGCGGGAAGCACTCCCGCTATGGACATCATAATTAATGGAACAAAACAAATTATTCAATTCTCTCATACCTTTTTTGCCCGTGGTAGGTTCGCATCCCTCATCCTTATCGGCATTGCTGGCTATGATATCGGCGAAAAGAGCTGATAGCTTCCCCTCAAACCCATCGCAAGAAATCCCCACAAAAAGGCTAAATTCCTCCAATAAATATCATATTTTGGCATGATTTGTAGGGTGGGGACCAAATTTTAAAGGTAGTTTTTTTTGGATAAGTCGTATTTTGAAGGTAGCTTTTCCAAAGTTGTTTAGTTTTGATTGATGCAAGTAGGCTTCAATGGTGGATTGTGTGCAGTTTTTTGAGGATATTCTTCAGTGGAATACTTTTTTTACTAAACCAGTGCATGATTGGGAGGTGGAGTAGGTCACTTTGTTCTTTAGTCTTTTGTACTCTCGTAGGTTGAGATGAAATACCAGGGATAAAATCCATTGGATCCCTACTAAAAGGCAAACACTCGAGGTCAGATCTTTGCCTCCACTAGAGCTTCATATTCTTAGAAGAGTATTTGGAGAATAATGCTCCTTTGAGCATGGCAATCTTCGTGTGGACGGCAGCGTTAGGAAAGATCTTAATTTTGAATAACTTCATAAAGAGGCACATTATATTGATGGATTGATGTTGCATGTGCAAGAAGAGCGGGAAGACCATAGATCATCTTTTGCTCCAATGTGAAGTGGCTAAAACTTTGTGGGTTTTGATTTACCATCTTTTTTGTTTAGAATAGCCATGCCACGGTGGTAAAGTTGCTGGCTAGTTGGAGAAGTTAGTTTGAAAGCCGTCGTAATTTAGAAGCCTAGAGGTTGGCTCTTTTGTGCTCAATGTGGTGTATTTGAAGGGAGCGTAATGCTTGGAATTTCAAAGATTGTGAGATCGGTGTTAGAGTTAAAAGCTATTTGTTATAATTTCTTTATGTTTGGGTAACGGCTAACAATAGTTCTCATTATTCTAGTCTCTTAGAGTTTTTGGATTCATGTTCTTCTACTTCTCTCGAATTGGGGGTCTCCATCTTGTATACTTCATGTTTACTTGGTGACTTGCACTCTGTGTTTTCTAATAAGATGAATTACTTATAAAAGAAAAAGTAAATTACTAATCACTGAATATATCTGATTCACATTGGCATGCTAGGGTCATCTCAGATGTCTCTCTTAACCCTAAAATGAAGCAAGAAAGAAGCGAAAAGGAAGGCAAAGAATGAAGATTGCAAATGGTAAAAGAAAATGTAAGAATTGACTCAATGCAGAGTCAAGGCAGTCCCTTTTGTAGATAAAGCAGGGCACGATACAGTGCGGTGGTCGTTACAGTGTTCCTAAAAAGGGAGATTGCTAAAAAGGCAGTAGTAACCCATTTATCCGGTAAATTACTGAGAGCTCATAAAGCCCATGCCAGATTAACCGTATTCTAGGAGCAATGAACCTACTTGAAGTGGCTCATTTCGTCAACAGCAGTTTCGTGTCAGGATAAAATACTTGCCGAGTCAGTGACTTTATTTTAATAGCGATTGGAGGATATAAAAAAAAAAATAGAGCACATTCCAGCTTCCAGCACCTCCCTCAAACACCAAAACTGCTATATGAATGAAAGAATAACGGAAAGGGAAAAAAAAAACTCAGTGAGCAGTAAGAAAAAGCTAGAGATAAATGGCATGGCTTCGTAAACCTGAAAATGATAGCTATTGAGGCAGCGACCAATCTGTCTGAAAAGAGGAACCATGCAGCGCTGAAACTCGGCGGACTGTGTAGCCTCCAGCACCTCCTCAAGCTCTCCAAGGAAGAGAACTTCCTTCTGGCAATTGGTGACAGGCCAGTACTTCAACAACCCCCTTATCACCGTATCAGCCAGCTTGTAATCCTTCTCCGCGAACTGGGTAATGCAGTACGACAGTTGCTGATGGTACATTGCGATTGGCTTCGGCTTATGCAGCGGTATCAGCGCCCGAACCAGAAACAACTTGTGCTCCTCCTTCATCGGCAGCGCAAACCCATTTATTATACTCCCCAGAATCTCCAGCAGCTCGCCGATACCGCTATGCCGGTCCGTCTCGTATATAAATCGATAGAATATGTTGTTGATGGCCTTTCGGATGAACGGGCGGTGCACCATGAACTTCCCGTATATGCGGTGCAGAATCGTCTTCAAGTACTCCCTCTCCCGAGGATCCTCCGAGTCGAACAAATCCAGAAGTTTCAGCACGAACGAGTGGTCGATGTACCGCTTGGCGACCTTCGTATCGGTATCGGACGACACCACGTATCTCAGGAGGAGCTCATACACGAGCTGCAAATGCGGCCACGACGGCTCCAAATACGGTTCCTCCTCCTCGGGATCGGTGGTTTCCTGGCCGGTATTCTCGTGGGAAGCTGGAGGCAGGCACCGGAAAATGTTCGCCGATATCATTCGTATCATCTCCTCCTGGCACGTCTCGGTGATCTTGCCCGACCCGGACTGTATGAAATCCACCAATTCCAAGAGCGTTTGCCGCTTGATTTCCTTCTCTCGGGCCGATTTCAGCGTGTCTGTGAAGTCGAACTGGAAGCAGCAAATCTGAAGCTTCCGGATGAACATGCCCTGGCGTTCCGAGACGGGCACCTCGCGGAACAACGGCAAAGGATCGACGGTTCCGGACGGCGGGGCCATCGCCGAAATCGTGGCGGGAGCGCCCGTATTGGGGCCCGATGCGCCCGGGCCGGCACGGGACGCGTGGTTGACGACCACATTGACGGTGGAGACCGACCCGGAGTTGCGGGTCCCGGGCGGACCGTAACCATATTCGTTCGGGTCGGACTTGGAGGGCTTTCGGTGCCCTCCCTTTATGATCTTCTTCAACATTCCTTCCCCGATGCAACAAACCCTAACCCTAAGACCAGTGGTTGAGCTGCAGGGATCAAATCGAAGCGAGGCCGTGATTGAACGTTAATTGAGCGAAACGATGAATCAGCATACACACAATCATTGCCCTCTCATGTACTGCTTTCCAATCAATTGGCGAGGCTTCTTCCGCCTAATCTTCGTGTTCGAAATGAAGAGGGAATGGATCTGAGCAACTTATTGTGGCGTAGATTTTGATTTTGACCTTCACTGGATCGGAATGGCGAGTCATCCGAGTCGGAATGCCGGCGAATTGATCGGGAAGGGTGGGTCCCGGCGATCAAAGGATAGGGAGTAAGGAGAGAGAGAGAGAGCTTGCTTAAAACAGGAAAATATGGAAAGGAATGATTGCATTATAAACGCTTTTATAATAAGCAGTTTATTTTATCCTAAATAACACTTGAATTTATTTTTCCCCTTTTCGCCGTGAGCTTGTTCCTCTGCATAGGAGGTGTACAGGGGTGTTGAAACCGAGCGGTTATAACCGCCATGCTAACTTCTACTTGCGCTAATTCTTAATCACTTATGCTAGTTGCAGTTACTAGTTTTAGGAATAAGAAAAAATGATTAATAATTGCTAATTGTCTACCTTTATATATATATATATATATATATAACGTTCAAGATGATGTAATTTTGAAGTTAAACACCAAAACGGTGTAGTTTTAAAAGAAAATTTTGACTAAATTTTTTTAAAATAAACTTAAAAAATAGGTTAATTAAATGTTCAAAACACTTAAAAAGTCTAAAAGCCCATATAAAAAAGTGATTATAAAACTCTCAGTTATTGAATTGAATAAACGCTAACCGCTAATTCCTTAGACAATTGCAATTACGAATATTAAAAAATAAGCGGTTGCAGTTAGTAATTGTAGCCAATAATTACTAGTTATAATCTCTTAAACAGCCCAACCCCTGCTAACAAACGTACTATATTTACTATATTATTATTAGCCTTTAAAAGAATAGCAGTAGATTTGGTTTTGTGTACACGTGGCGGAGGATGAAGCATAGTAAGAGGAGGAGTGGGGGCCACGACAAATCTACATTACAAGTACTGTAGAAACATGAGTGAAAGGGAATGGCAGAAGCAATCAAAAATCTACAAAGGTGATTGATTAGACAGTGATGAACATCTGCAGCTTTGGGCATCACTGGATAAGATGTTAGCCATATTACTTGATGCCCAGTTGCCCCAATTTTATTATTTTTTGCATGGTATATATTTTTTAGGCTTAATTATCTTTTCTCTTTAAACAACTAAAAAATGGCCAAAATGAAATTAAAAAATTTGAGAGAATTTACGAACCATCCTTAATGATCTTGAGGACCTCAGATGGTTCAGCCACTCTAAATATGCCCAAAGAGGTGGACAAACCAACTCTAGTCATTTGAGGATAGTTTCGACCATTCTCATAGCTTCATGGATGGTTTAGCCACTTTTTATTTGGCTAAAAGGGCATTTAAGCCGTACTCATTTGGTCAAAGAGCGGCTTAGCCACCCCTCTTTCAGTTTTTTTTTTTTTTTTTTTTTTTTTATTTGTAGTTTTTTCTTTTCAAATTTATAAGGGTATTTTTGTTTTACCAAAAACATTTAGGGTTATTTTTTGTATTTTTGCGAAATAAATGGAACATATTACAAATTTTTAGTAGTTTGAGAGCGGCATTGATGCAATCTTTAGTTTATGAGGACCTTGCAAATTTGGTGTTAGTTTGAAGGGATATATGTATTTTTTCATTGTAATTTCAATTTTAATTTTTTTTTTTTAATTTATAGGAATATTTTTGTCTTGTTGAAAAATAATTGGAAGAGGCGGGTTGGATTTTGAGGGTATGGTGGTTTCTTGGAGCTCTATGGTTGATGGGTACTGCAAAGAGGAAAGGATAGTTGATGCAAGAAATATGTTTGATATAATGCCCGAGAGAGATGTTGTAGTAACTTGGACGGCAATGATTGATGGGTATATGAAGATGGAGAATTTCAAAGATGGGGGTTTGAATTGTTTTTAGGTTTGAGAAGGGAAGGAATAGTGAAGATCAATTATCCTACCTTGACTGTGCTGTTTGAGGCTTGTGGCACTTTTGGATTGGTTTCTTTGCATGGGACTTGACTTTGATGCCTCTTAGCCAATTCTATCATTACCATGTATTGTAGGTTTGGTTGTGTGAATGTAGACATGCTGCTACTAAGAGCATCTCTAGTTGAAGTAGGCAAAATAGGTACTGAAAAAGTATAAATTTTTACTTTAACTATTCATTTTTTCCTACACGCTCCAACAAATTATTCTCTATTCTACTCTTTATTTTTGCTAAATATTATTTTGTGTGTGAGAAAATGCAAAAGGAAGAGGAGGTGCGAGGGAGTAAAAGAAAAAAAGTAAGAAAAATAATAAACAAAATTTATAGTGTGAATAGTAAATAAGCTAATCAACTTCTTTACTGTTTAGTTGCCTATTCTACTAGAGATGAAACACTCATAATAGTCAGATTTGACTATTATTAAAGATTTGACTATTCTTTTAAAAATGTTCTAAGTTACTTGAACAGCTTATGAGTATGAAAGATAGGTTCTTGGAATTCCTTCATTGCCGGTTACCTCCAATGTTTCTCAATTGAGATTTGAGAAAATGATTGTGGTGTTTCATAATCTTTCTAAGTAAGGACGGAACCATGATTTTTTTTATTTAAAAAGGCTAAAGTATGAATGACGAGTCAAATTTGTTTTTGATAAGAGTCAAGTTTTTCGTCTTTTTGAACGGAATTTCAGTAATATACGTCGCACTTGACTTTTAACAACTTGAACTTCTTAAAATACCATCTGAATTAAGTGTCATTAAAAATAAAAACATAAACAAAACAAAAGGGGGAGGGGGAAGGAATGGTCGAGGAACTTCCAATAATCAAATAGTGGTAACCACAAAACCACTCTCAAAAAGTTTTGAAAGTGTCTCGGCCACCTTCATTTGGCGAGCACGTGGGGTGGCGAATTACCACCAAAACATTATCTGCGAAGTTTGTCTTAAAAAGTTACATGTGACGCATTATACTGACTTTGTGTTAAAAATGACAGAAAAAGTAGTTGAAAAGTCTGACTTTTCACAACTTTTTTACTTTTGGGAGGTTTAATATAACTTTTTGAATATTAGATGCCAAAACGTAAAATGGGTTAAAAAAAATGAAGAAGAGAGAGAAAAAGAGGGACCGAAGGTGCATGAGGAAAATGATGACGAGGCACAACCTATAGCAGGCTTGGTCCAACAACGTGAAGAGTTAGAAGAAGAAAAAGAAGACGAAGAAGAGAAGCAAAGGTGATAGAGAAAAGATTGGTCCAATGCCTATGATGGGGAAAGGTTAGAATGGTCATGAACAAGAGGCATATCTAAGGAATTTACCTGTTGAAAATTGCTCGTATTCAATATTCGAAGGCTGCAAATCGGCAGAAGCGGCAGCAAGAGGAATGTGAGAGAATGAGAGTTGGAAAGTTTTTTTTTTTTTTTTTTTTTTTTAGAGAAATGAAAAAAGAGGTAGGATTTTCTTTAAAAAAAAAAAAAAAAAAAATCTACATTTATCACTTGTTTTATTTATTTTTTGTATTATACCCTGAAGTTGGAATTCCAAAAACATTAATGTTATCCTATTGACACCAAGCCGACACGAGTTGGGAGCCGACCAACCTTGAAAGCTTTCGGCCAAGTCGAAAATTCACAGGTGTTGCTCAGTCATAAGAGTTCAAAGTCCTTAAAGATTAAGAATATGTTTGAGATTGCGTTTGAAATATAAAGTTTTTAAGTCAAAAATAGCTTTTGGGCAAAAATTTCATTTTTAAGCTTTTACCAAAAGTACGTTTTGGCCATTTTTAGATTTTTGGACCCTTAAAAGAGCTTTTTTTCTTTTTTTTTTTTTACCAAACGAGTATTTTTTTTTTCAAACGAATTTTTTAAGTGTTAAAAGCATTTTTATGCCCTGAAACGCAATTCCAAACATGGAATTGTGTTTGAGGGGTCTAAAAGTAATTTTAACACTAAAAAAGTCATTTTGAAGAAAAAAAATACTTATTTGGTAAAAAAATTAAAACCACTTTTAAAGGTCCAAAAAGCCTAAAAATTGTCAAAAAAAAAGAAAACACTTTTGGCGAAAGCTTAAAAATGAAGTTTTGTTAAAAAACTTTTTTTTTGACTTAAAAGCTATATTTCTCAAACGCAATTCCAAACAGGTTCTAAGAATGAGCAGTCGATTATTAGAGAGATTAAGAATATAAAATTTTATTTTAATTTTGCATATTTTAATTTTGTTTTTATTAAGTAACTTCTTTCATATATATATATATATATATATATAAGGATTCTTATATATATAAGGATTCTTAGAGTAATGATGTTATGAAGAGTTGTTGCGGATATCCAATTGTTTCTCTTTGATGTATTTGAAGGGCGGATCAATTAATGGGCGAGATAAAAATAAAGGAAATATACTTTTCACCACTAACGTGAAACAAAATTGTATTATTTTTTATTTTTGAAAGGAATCGAGCAAAATTTATTTATTTATTTTGTTGACATGTCTTACCTAATTAAGAGTATTCACATTGGATTAGCCATATTACATTTTTATACAAAATGGCTAAGCAAATAAATAAAAGTGCTTCTACATCAAATTAGCCATTTGTATTTTAGATGCATTTGTGTATGGTGTCATGCTACATGTAGCTTGCATTGTTCACACATCCATATAATTTATTTACTATTTCTCTCTCTCTATCTCTTTAATATTTTCTTCTTTCACTCCAACAATTTCTGCCTTTCCGGCCTCTCTCTCTCCTTCTTTCAAGCAATGATTTTTGTCATTGATTAATATACTTGTGTGCAGATACACATCCCTCCATAGTTTGTATTGAGAGTTTATTGCGTTAGAAAAATATATGACAATTTAAAAAAATTGACCCTAAAAAAAAGAAAAAACCCGTTCGAAAAAAATACGGCCGAAAAAATACAACCCTTAGAAAATAAAATAAAATAAAGAAAGATAAAAGAAAGAGTAAAAAAAATAATATTTTAAATGATATAGAGAAAGAATAGATAATCGATGTATTTTGTCTTTCAAAATTTATTAGCCAAACTAGATAAAGTAAGTTTTATAATTAACGAGTTCGCATAAAAAAATTAAAGGTAAAGTCCACTTAACCCCTTCAAACTACCATCGCAATGACAATCTATCCTTCAAACTATCAATTGCGACAATTTACCCTCAAAACTACCAAAACAATGACAATGTACCCCAAATATTTAAAAAATAACAAAATTACCCTTACTAAAATAAAAACAAAAATACTAAAATTTTAAGGATATTTTTGTCTTATTAAAAATTTTGTTGGGATAATTTCGTCATTTTGCTAGCATTTGGGTATATTGTTATTGTTTTAATAGTTTAGAGGGTAAATTATCGTAATTGATAATTTAGAGAGTAAATTGTCATTGAAGTGGTAGTTTAAAAAGGTTAAGTAAACTTTACCCAAAAATTAAATGTACTAATACTCTTAAAACTTTTGCTATATATAATCTCCAACTAATTAAATTACTCTTTTCTGGATACCAGCTAAATCTAGCTAGATAGAAACTGGAAAAAACCATGGGACAATCCAATCACGGTGAGATTAAGTCAAACCACGTTTTTTAAAGGATAATGTTTTTATATTATACTACTAGACTTCTGAGTTCTCAGTGTCAAGTCATTGTAGTGAGGAATTTTAGTAATGGTGTGGACGCGGTTGATAGAAAAGTGATTGGATGTGATTTCATTTGAAAATTACCTTTTTTTTCTTCTTTTAAAGATAAGATGAGGTACATCTCTTTACAAGTATAAGCTTCAATAAAAAGGTTGATTAAGATCCCCGCTCGCCATATACATCCCAATCTTATCTCTTTCCATGTAAGGACAAAAGTTTCCTACCAATTGAGTTGAGTGTAGGGGTAAAAAATGCGAATGAGAATGTAATTACTAGCAATATTCGAATTTGTATGAGTAAAATGAGAATAATGGTTTTTTTTATTCGTATCTGCATTATATAATTACTATATGCATCCACGGGTTATTGTGATTAACAAATGCAATTATTATTCGTTATGTGCATATGATGTAACGATTGTTTTGGGCCATGAAGGTGTAATTCTTGCTTTTAATTAGTAAATATAAAATGACATTATCTATAATTGAATACTATTGTTTATTTCACACTTGCTAATCATATAAAATTTTCATCTCATATATTATATAGCTTCATGCATCATCTATCTATATAGTGGGCGGCAAGAAAAAGCAATAATAATAACAAACGAATAACATATAAGACAATTAAATTAAAACAAATCAAAAAAGTTTTGTAGTAGTGAAATCCAACAACGTTACAAATCTAGCAACAAAGTTTTAGTATATATATATATATTATCCGCATCCGCATATGCAGATAACGGATATGAGCCATTATTTTTTGCCCTCATTTTGACTCCTAAGTGGATATTATTTTTTAAAAAAAAACTGGCCCCATCAATCTCTTATTTCTCTAACCTGATTTTTAGAAAGGTTAAATACCTCAAACCCCCCTAGGGTTTAGCAACTTTATTTTTCTCCCCCTAGGGTTTCACTTTTATCACAGGACCCTCTTGGTGTTTTGATAAAGGACCAATTTAGTCCATCCGTTAGTTGACCGTTAGTTGACCATTAAGACTGACACGTGGACCAATCAGATGTTGACACGTGGCACCTATTTAATTTTTTTAAAATTAACAAAAAAAATGTTTTTTTTTTTAAAATTTTTTTTTTTAAAAAAAAATACATTTTTTTTTGTTAATTTTAAAAAAATAAATAAAAAAATTAAATTAAATAGGTGCCACGTGTCAATATCTGATTGGTCCACGTGTCAGTCTTAACGGTCAACTAACGGATGGACTAAATTGGTCTTTATCAAAACTCAGGGGGGTCCTGTGATAAAAGTGAAACCCCAGGGGGTAAAAAATAAAGTTGCTAAACCCTATGGGGGTTTGAGGTATTTAACCCTTTTTAGAAAATAATATCCATCTAGAACCAGAAAAATACTAGAACACCATGAATAGCATTTCCCTACATTTTACCACATGAATAATGGCATGGTACTAACTAAAATTAAGATTTTCAGATTTTTTTTTTTTTTTTTTGTTAAATCAAATGCTTCAAGTAATCGCATGTAGAAGATTTTGTAGGACAAAACTATTTCAAATCATTATTCCATGTAATATTCCCTTAAAGATCTTTAAGTCCAAATAATTATCCAAATACATGGATTAAAGTAATATAAATGGAAATTAGATTACAACATTTCAACTTTTATATACATAATTTTATTTATACAGGGAAAATCGAACTTAATCAACATTACCCTCAAATCAAATGGTTTAAAGTATAAGGTTCATATAATGGCATGGTACGGACTAAAATTGTGATTTCTGTCAAATTGTAAGTCAGACCGACTAATCAATGTTAGAATAATTTAATAATAAACCCGTTCTTTCTCCATAGCATGTATAGACCAAGGATGAGAATCATATGCCTCTATTAATTATGAGAGAAGCTTTCAATATCTGCCTCTTGAATCTCCTGTAAATACCTAAACATATAAAAGAAAATTGTGTTTTGTGTGTGTAGAAAGATTATTACTCTCAACCCTAATTTTCACATAATGATCTTTTTTTTTTTTTTTTTTTTTTTTTTTTTTTTTAAAAGAACTGCCATCATATTTTATTGAATCAGCTCTGAGGAACCAGAACAGAACGTTCTGCCTCAAGTATCAATTGGATACAATACGGAGGATCACACCCCCAAACATTGTCCATACAATCGTGTAATGCCTGTTGGGCTAAAACATGAGCAGCCCTATTAACCTGCCGTGGAACATAACGCATTTGCCAGCTCGGGAAAGAACTCAAGGACTGCCGAATATCTTCCACAAGCTACCCTCTCCAGTTATCATCTGATTCAGTAGAATTTACCGCGTCCACCAAAGCTTTCGCATCACTCTCCAGCACCACTCTGAATAAACCCAGTTCTTTGCTTAGTTCAATAGCCATTAATGCTGCCCAGGCTACCGCAGATGTAGGATCAACCCTTCCCGGTCTCAATTTGCTCTTACCTGCACGCATGTTCCCCATATGATCCCTTATAACTGCCCCTAGACCACCCTTCCATTTTCCTTATCAATCCCTGCATCACAATCACAATTCACCTTATACCATTCTTGGGGGGGGGGCATCCACTTTGGCACTACAATGGGACCCGTAGAAGAGCTCTCTTGAGATTGTACATTCTGAGCATGTTGGAACGCCTCTATCCCCTGTTTTGCCTGCGGAAAGACCAAACTGGGGTGCAAAAAAGGTCCCTCGTAAATAAATGCATTACGCCTCAACCAGATTCTTCTGAGCACTCCTACAAATTGTTGAAATTCCACCATAGAACATTTCCGAAACATATCGTCAACCACGAACAGAAAGTCTGGTTCATGATAGCTGCTCTTCTGAAAAATAACATTTTCGGCACTCCAGACATCCCTTGCCGAGCCACATTGCCACAGAATGTGGAATGTGGTTTCAGCCTCAGTTTCACAAAAAGGGCACGTGGGATCAGAAATTTGTCTGTGACATAGATTGTCGCGAGTTGGGAGAATGTTCTTACAAGCTTTCCACAAAAAAAAAATTTCCGCAGCAGGAATATTTAGTTTCCATAAATCCCACTATATAGAACTGATGCTAGCCCGAGAGGAGCCCTCTGCTCTTGTCGCTAGATCCTTTTCCTTCTGTATGTGATAAGTACTTTTGACCGAAAAAACACCGGCAGTTGTTTTACATAATGACCTAATGAAGTTTAATGAGTCAACTTCATTTATATATAGGATGAAAGTAAGTAACTTCATAATGTGTCCAAAAAATTGGCTCATCCCATTTATTGGGACTAAAACTAAACAAATGATTATGCTAGTCCACCCAAAAGGAATAAATACATTAATTTCCCACTTGGACATCATATTTCATTTAATCACAAGATAAACGCAAATAAGTATTCTAAACACACAATCTGATCAATATGTGTTTGCAAGTAATAAGTTAAGAATACACCGATAGGATGCATGACATATAACAAGTACTTACAATCACATGAGTAATGAAAATATAATGCAAGTATAAGACACAAATAACACAAATAGTGATCACAATATTTTCAAATGAAGCCTACTGAGACTAATACACAATGTCTCATTGAAACTCTCACACAATGTCCCATGTCACAATATCAATGCCATAGTTAACACAAATTCACACAAAACAATATATATGGCAACACAAAAAATACTCACGATATACACAAGACACATAACTCGCACTAACTTAATAGAAAATCCTCCATAGCTCAGGAAGATTAAGAAGGCAATATCACGACTGATACTCCTAAACCATTAAGGGAAATATCCTGCACCAAGATGGAAAGGATTGCAACTAGCTCATGAGTATAATCAGGGATAGGCATATCATAATATATATACAAGGAAACTCTACTACAATTCAGCATGTAATATTGTATTTGACAACTAAGACTTCTTTGTATCTAACGTGTATATTCTGCTTATATATACAGCAATGTATATGATAATGTAACTTATTGAATAAAATATTACCATTTCTTCATAATTTTCATGGTATCAGACCTTATAGCTCACGCATAGATCCTTCTACCGCTCCAGGATTTTTTTTTTCTTCCTTTCCTTTATCTTCCTCATGGCTCCCAGCAGTTCTACCCCCAAAACCCATGTTTTCACTCCACCAAATATTACCCAACTTATTGGAACCCATATGGATGGCACCAATTATCCAATTTGGAGTTTCCTATGTCGCCCTATATTACAAAGTCATGATTTGTTGGGTTTCGTGGATGGTACCGAACCGTTCCCAGTCAAATTTCTGCATGATACTAATGGAAATGACTCCACTGACCTTAACCTTGAGTATGAACTATGGCTCAAAAAGGATCAGTTCATCATGAGTTGGCTCAATGCCACTCTTACTAACAGGGTGTTATCAACCTTGTATGGCCAGCAATCTGTACGGCAGGTCTAGATGCCTCTATCCAAACGCTATGCCTCACATTCTCGCTCCCGGGGTGCTTCACCTCAAGTGACAATTGCAGAATTTGCATCAAGGTAGCAAAACCTATACCAAATATCTTCACGAAGCCAAAACTTGGGCTGATCAACTTGCCGCCATTGACAAACCAATTGAAAAGGATGATCTCATCTCTACTATAATTGGAGGTCTGAATTCTACATATACTTCCTTTGTTACCACTTGCTCTTATGCCCTACATGACTCTACTATGAGCTTTGATGATTTTCAATCCAAGCTGTTGTACCATGAGATGCTGCTTGACCACCAAAATCAAGTCATCTCCCCGTCCTTTGCTATGGTTGCCAGGAAATCCACTCCTCATGGATCCAAGAAGTCCAAACTGCAATTCACTCCATGTCCACATCATAGTTCCTCCTCTCAACCATACTTTTCTCCACGTCCACATCAACAGAAGTCCAAATTCACCTTTGCCCTGTCACAACACATCATCTCAGCACACGCCAGCTTCTCCTAACAATTTTAGTAGTATTCCCCGCAACCCATGTCAGATTTGTGGCAAACTCAATCATAGGGCTCTTGATTGCTTCCCCCGGATGGATTACAGCTTTCAAGGGCACCATCCACCTGCCCAACTTGCCACCATGGTCGCCCAAACTCATGCCATCCCAGAGGACGACCCATGGTATGCCGACAGTGGCGCTAATAACCACATCACCTAGGATGTTGCCAACTTGTCTTTTCATGCACCATATGGTGGTGATGACTATGTACCTATTGGTAATGGCTCTAGGTTGCCTATTCAAAACATAGGTTCTCTCAAACTTCAAACCCCTTCCTCTTCCTTATATTTGAATTGGGTTCTTCATTGTCCCACAGCTATGGCCAATTTGCTTTCCATCAATCAATTTTGTTTAGATAATTATTGTTTCTTTATCCTAACTGGTTCCCATTATTTTGTTAAGGACAACAAAACCGGCAAGACAATTCTGGAGGGTCTTAGTGAAGGTGGGCTCTATCCCATTCACATCAATAAAAAGTGTTGTGACAAATGCAAATTACAAGATCACCAAAGAAGTAGAAAAGTGCAGAATAGAAAAATAATACAACCACACAAGATACCAAGATTTAAGTGATTCGGCTTAACAAGCCTACATCCACTGGCGGAGATGATCCAGGAGAAATTCACTAACAAAAGAGTGGAGTACAAAGAGTAGTACAAACAAAACCACTCAAACCCAAAAGCCCCAATACACCCCAATTTCACTCAAAAGAGAATTAAATACAAAAGA
Source organism: Corylus avellana (assembly GCF_965113065.1). Lineage (NCBI taxonomy): Eukaryota > Viridiplantae > Streptophyta > Magnoliopsida > Fagales > Betulaceae > Corylus > Corylus avellana. Next base: position 15,491,223 of record NC_142499.1, read on the forward strand.
TAAAATATTCTCTAAAATTCTCTAAGCTTTTCAGTACTCCAAACGTGAGATCAAACTGAAGAAAGATGGTGTATCTCTTCTTCTCTTTGCAACACAAGTCTCTTTCTCTCGGCAACTTCAGTTTTTCTTCTTTCTCTATATTTCAACTAAAGTCGCTGCTTCTCTCCTTAAGACCGAATGGCTTCAACTTTTAACAACAAAGCAATTTTGTCAAAGCTTCTAGAAGAAGCTTAATGAATGGAGAGACAAATGGACGTGCATGAAGAAGGTAAGTCAAAAAAAGAGTAATGGAATGTAAAAGTAACCATAATGGTTTGGGGCCCACAGTAAGGTTGATGAACAAATTCAAGTCACCTAATCTGACAAATCTCCACCTTGACTTAAAATTTCATCAAGTCTTCAACACAAATCTCCTCAAGATGTCTCCTCCAACACCTCTAAGGGAAATTAAAAATGACAAACACCAATCAAGCCCAAGCAATGCTTGAACTTGAGGATCGGAAGTGGCTTAGTCAACATGTCTGCTGGATTTTCTGCCGTAGCAATTTTCTTCACTATGATATCACCTTGTGTCACGACCTCCCGAAGAAAATGATATCTAACATCAATGTGTTTGGTCCTCTCATGATACATTTGATTTTTGGTCAAATGTATTGCGCTTCGGCTATTACAAAATACAACAGTCTCATCCTACTGCAAACCCAAATCACTAACCTAACCTCTAAGCCAAATTGCTTCTTCCACTGCCTCTGCTGCTGCCATATACTCTGCCTCCATAGTGGACAAAGCAACCATCGACTGTAAAGTCGCCTTCCAACTAATGGCACACCCCGAGATGGGGAAAACATAATCTGTTAGAGATTTTCTCTTATCCAAATCACCAGCATAATTTGAATCAACATAACCAATGACATTAGAACCAATGCCACTGCCTCTATCATAGACTAAACCAACATCTGTAGTGCCCCGTAAATAACGGAGTATCCATTTCACTGCCTGCCAGTGAACCTTGCCTGGATTCGCCATGTAGTGACTAACAACACTTACTGTCGATGAAATATCTGGACGTGTGCACACCACAGCATACATGATGCTCCCAACTACACTGGAGTAAGGAACACGAGACATGAACTGCTCCTCCTCCTCACTCTATGGCGCTGACGCTGCTGAAAGTCTGAAATAAGCTGGAAGTGGAGTACTCATTAGTTTAGAATTATGCATACCAAAGAGTTCAAGTACTTTCTCAATGTCTTTTTATGTGACAAGTACAACTTTCCTGCTTTTCTATCCCTGTGAATCTCTATACCAAGGATTTTCTTCGCAACTCCCAAATCCTTCATTTCAAACTCATCACTCAACATAGATTTCAATCTCTTAATTTCCAACATGCTTTTAGCAGCAATAAGCATGTCATCCACATAGAGTAACAAATAAACAAAAGAACCATCAGACAATTGCCTGTAATACACACAACTGTCATACCTACTTCTTGTGTAACCATATCCGATCATAAAGCTATCAAAGCGCTTGTACCACTGTCTTGGAGATTGTTTTAAACCATAAAACGACCTCCTCAGCCAACAAACTTGATCTTCTTTACCTTCAACAATGAACCCCTCTGGCTGATGCATGTAAATGGTTTCCTCACGCTCACCATGTAGAAATGCAGTTTTCACATCAAGTCGCTCAAGTTCCAAATCATTTAGAGCAACCATGGCAAGCAAAACACGAATAGAACTATGTCTCACAATAGGAGAGAAAACTTCATTGAAGTCCATACCTTCTCTCTGACTATAGCCCTTTGCTACCAAACGTGGCTTGAACCTTGCATCTTCAACACCTGCGATTCCTTCATTCTTCTTGAAGATCCATTTGCAACCAATAGTTTTAGCGCCTTTAGGCAATTTCACCAATTCCCATGTTTGGTTCTTATGAAGAGACTCAATCTCCTCCTTCATGGCAATAATCCATTGTGCAGACTCACTACTTGTGATAGCTTCTGAGTAAGTGGAAGGCCCCTGGACTGCAGTGTCCTCTGCCACAGTAAGTGCATATGCTACCAAATCTGCATACCCATATCTCTGAGGTGGCCTAATCTGCCTCCTCTATCTACCAGCTGCAATACTGGTCTCTTGCTCTTCTTGTGGATCATCATCATCAAAACTGGAATCATGAACATCTGTTACAGGCTGATCTTGAGTGTTGTCTCGCACCCTCTGTGAATTCTCCACCTCCTTGCTAGAACTCTGCTCCTTTCTTGCAGAAGCAATAGACTCCTTTCTCGGGTGAAGCAAGGCAAATTCATCAAATATAACATCTCTACTGACTATAAACTTAGGTGATTTAGGATCAGAACACAACAATCTATATCCTTTCCCCCCCCCCATCTACATAGCCTAGAAATATACATTTCTTTGACCTAGGCTCAAGCTTACCATCATTCACATGACAATAAGCAGGACAACCAAAAGTTTTTAAAAATGAATAATCAGCAGGAGTACTAGACCACACCTCATAAGGAGTTTTACATTCAATGGCTATTGATGGAGAAGGGTTGACCAAATAGCAAGCAGTATTGACCGCCTCAGCCCAAAAATCTCTAGACAACCCGGCATTTGAAAGTAAGCAATGCGCTTTCTCCAAGAGAGTCCTGTTCATCCACTCAACGAACCCATTTTGCTATGGAGTATGACTAACTGTGCGATGTCTAGCGATGCCTTCATCCTTTGCAGAATTTATTAAATTCACCACCATAAAATTCCATGCCATTGTTTATTCTGTGTCACTTGATTTTCTTCCCTGTCTGATTCTCAATTAATGTCTTCCATTGCTTGAAAGTGACAAACACATCACTTTTGTTCTTCAAAAAATACACCCATACTTTTCTCGAATAATCATCAATAAATGTAACAAAGTATCGAGCACCACCCTTTGAAGGAACCTAAGAGGGACACAATAGATCTGAATGGATATAATCCAATGTACCACTTGTTCTGTGGATGCCTGTACTGAACTTGACTCTGCACTGTTTCCCGAACACACAATGCTCACAAAAGTCAAGAGATCCTGTTTTCTGGTCACAAAGCAAATCTCGTTTGCTAAGGATTGTCATACCCTTCTCACTCATATGACCCAACCGCATATGCCATAACCAGGTTGTGTTTGAATCTGGTTCATCTAAAGTAGACATAGCAGCTGAACCTATTATCGTACTACCCTGAAGAAAGTAGAGGCCATCTACTTTGTTACGTTTCATTATAACCAATGAGCCTTTGCTAACCTGAATGACTCCACCTTCACCGAAATACTTATATCCAAGGGAGTCCAAAGTGCCCAATGAAATAAGATTTTTCTTTAAATCTGGTATATGTCAAACATTTGTCAAAGTCCTCACAATCCCATCATGCATCCTAATTCTGATTGTACCAATACCAACAATCTTGCAGGCGACATTATTTCCCATCAAGATTGAACCGCCATTGACTAAATCATAGGTAGTAAACCAATCCCTTTTAGGGGACATATGAAATGTACAAGCAGTATCAAGGACCCATTTGTCGTTAGAACGATCATCAGAAATGGTAACTGCAAGGACAAGGTCTGAACCCTTAGAATTTCCTTCGACAACTCCAACCACAGAAGAGGAACTTTGCTTGTCACCTTCCTCTTTATTTTTCAACTTCGGATACTCAGATTTATAATGCCCATACTTTTTACAGTAGTAACACTTTACTTTCATTTTTGACCTGGACTGCGATTGGCCTCTTGATTTACCTTTACTTGAATCCCTTTCACTGAATAGACCTCTAAAATTAGAAGAATTTTTTGAACGACCCTTAACAAATGAACCCTCTACCTGATTATCACTACCTTTACTATTCAATCTTGTTCTCAACTCCATAGAATTTAAAGCAGATTTAAAATCGGCTAAGAAGAGAGTATCTCTACAGTACAACATTGAATTAACAAAATTATCAAAGGCATCCGGTAGTGAACATAACAATATTAAGGCTTGATCCTCATCATCTACTTTAATATCAATATTTTTCAGATCCAAAATAATTCTATTAAAGTCATTAAGATGATCACAAAGAGGCATACCTTCTTTGATCTTGATGGTATATAACCGTTGCTTCAAATACAATCGGTTAGTGAGGGATTTCGTCATGTACAAGCTCTCCAGCTTCTTCCAAAGTCCAGCGACTGTTTCTTCATTGTCAACTTCTCTTAAAACTCCATCTGAAAGAGACAACAAATATGCACTGTGGGCTTTTTCTTCAAGTTCCTTCCTTTTTTCCATTGATGATGTTGATGGCACCTTGCCATCCAAAATCTTCGCCAAGCCTTGTTGTCATAATAAAGCTCGCATCTTGATGCGCCAAAAGACTGATACTATTCTGACCATCAAACTTCTCTACTTCAAATTTTGTAGTAGCCATCCCGCAAAATAAATACCCAAGTTCTGATACCATTTTGTTGTGACAAATGCAAATTCCAAGATCACCAAAGAAGTAGAAAGTGCAGAATGAAAAAATAACACAACCACACAAGATACCAAGATTTAAGTGGTTTAGCTTAACAAGCCTATTTACACTGGCGGAGATGATCCAGGAGAAATTTACTAACAAAAGAGTGGAGTATAAAGAGTAGTACAAGCAAAACCACTCAAACCCAAAAGTCCTAATATACCCCAATCTCACTAAAAAGAGAATTAAATACAAAAGAGAATATATTCTCTAAAATTCTTTAAGCTTTTCAGCACTCCAAATGTGAGATCAAATTGAAGAAAGATGGTGTATCTCTTCTTCTCTCTGCAACACAAGTCTCTTTCTCTCGGCAACTGAAACTTTTCTTCTTTCTCTATATTTCAACTAAAGTTGCTGCTTCTCTCCTTAAGACCGAATGACTTCAACTTTTAACAACAAATCCATTTTGTCAAAGCTTCTAGAAGAAGCTTAATGAAATGGAGAGACAAATGGACGTGCATGAAGAACGTAAGTCAAAAAAGGAGTAATGGGTTGTAAAAGTAACCATAATGTTTTGGGGCCCACAGTAAAGTTGATGAACAAATTCAAGTCACCTAATCTGACAAAAAGTTTGTCAATAAATGCCGTGCACATGTTGCTCTCTTTGGTGTCAAAACATCTCTAGATATCTGGCATGCAAGGTTGGGTCATCCCTCCTCTCAAATAACCAAGCGAGTCATTTCCTCTTTTCAACTTCCAGTGGCTGGATCTCTAAGTTCTGATCATCTTTGTTCTCATTGTCAACTGGGCAAGACAAAAAGACTTCCATTTTTTGGTTCCACTAGAGTTTCATCTTCCCCTACATGTAGGGAAGAGTTAGCCACAACTAGAGCAGTTGTAGTGGGATTGGGTTCGTTAAAATCAAACTGAGAGTTAGAACTTTTAGTAAACTTGTGTGAAGAGCCAATCGCAACATAAGAATTGAAACAATCTGGCCACTTGCTGTCTTGGATGTGAAGATTAAGAGAATTGAGCTTCTCAATATGAGTGAGCAATGAAGAGGAGTTATGGAGGTGAGGCGTTAATTTGACAAGAGGGACCTTTTCAATTAATGCAAGAGTAGGTATAACGGGGCTCAACGGGATTTGATTGGTACAAGAATAGAAAGCACGCGGGGTGGGAAAGAAGCGGGAAGGGGTAATTTGAGGCGAGTTAGGCAGGTGAGAGGAGCTAGGTGATGGGACCAAGTGGACTCAGGAAAAGACCTACTCGTGATTGGAATGATAGCAAGCATATTTGGATCAACCAGAGTATTCAACTACCTCCTAGGTTGGATTAGCTGAATCACACAATTTTTTGGGAGAGCTGGCTTTCAACTTGTCACCATATCTTCCAAGGTTAGGAGGCTGAGGATTCACCGGACAAGAGAAGGATAAATGACATATCCTCCCACAAGCATAACAATAATCAAATAGTCTTTCATACTTATACTGCACCTATATTGAAGCTTTTGGAGGTGTGTGATGAGTAAAGCTAGGAACCAAGGGATTAAAAAGGTTAAGACAAACACGAAACCTCAAGAAGCTTTTCATGGAAGGCTTCATACTTTCAGCATTATCAATACACAATAACTCTATAAGACTTGCACCAATGCTATTAGCATTGTCTATAGTTACCAAGTCTAACTGCAGGTTATGCACTACACCCAATAAGCAGCCTTAGTAAAATCCAAATCTTCAATAGCATCCATACTAGACCACTGCAGCAGAAACAGAGGAGAACCCTTAATATTCCACGGAGAGTCTTCCAACACTCGGTTGCGATCCTCCAATTCCTCAAAAGTGAAGACCATCAAGCTATCATCTCTATCTTCAGTAACGAGAGATTTTAAAAACTTGTATGCTTGTGTAATATTGCATTGAATTGTGGCTTTCGAGAGGGGTTGGGAAGAAAGAATCTTAGCAACGAGCATGAGAGAGGGTTGGTCAGACAGAGTTTCAGAGGGGACAGTCACGGAAGGGGGAGTATCAGACCAGCCAAGTGCCGAAGTCTAGCTGATTAGATTCACCATATCTGGATTTAAGTTTTTCATCAGAGGAAAAAAGGGCAAGAAAGAGAAGAAGGAGAAAGGAGAAGATAAACATTGTTCAGGGAGAGGCTCTATAAGAGAGCAGAAATATATGTTGATAAAAAAAAAAAATGAGCATTTACTTTAAATATGAATAAAGTTTACTTTACAGCAATAACCATTTACTTTAAATATGCGTAAAATTTACTTTATAGCAATGAGCATTTACTTTAAATATGAGTAAAGTTTACTTTACAGCAATAACCATTTACTTTAAACATGCATAAAGTTTACTTTAGAACAATGAGCATTTACTTTACATATGAATAAAGGCAGTGAAATACACAGTAGCTTTTAAGTGATACAGGAAATGGCTTTTAAGATAACTTTTAAGTGATACCTGCAATTTCAACTAAAAGACTAAAAATAGGCAGCAACAACCACTGACAAAATAGACAAAACATAAACATAAAAAACCACATGGGACCACATTTGTACAATATGTGGAACCACTGCTCCCATAATCACCCTTATGCCTCGTTTGGTTCGCGGAATGTTTAGTCCATTGGAAAAGGATTAGCTACTACTGAGAATAGAAGAGTGTGAAATAGATTAGCTATTTCTATTCCTTTGTTTGGTTGTAACGCTGGAATAGACTAGCTAATCATATTCCTTCGTTTGGTACAATGCAATATGTTGGTGAATGGAATCATATTGTGATCAAATTTTCTAAAATACCCTTATAATACAAATTTAATTTATATTATTAAGGACTTTCATTTTTTTTTTTTTTTAAAAAAAAAACATAAACAACTTTACTATAACTTCTTTTTCTTTTTTGTTTTTAAATCTGTCAGGTATGTGGCCTTTTTTTTTTTTTTTTTGAGCTACAAAATTATTTATATAAAAAAATATAGTTGGAGAAAACAGAATCAAACTCAATCTTGAAATAAAAAAATATATATATAGTTGGAGAATGTACAGAGAATCAAAAGAAATAAAAAAACGGATTATATATTTGTATTTTATAAAAACATTGCAGATTCTGTTCTCCGTCAAAGAAAAAAAAATTGAGAAAAAAGAGATAAGGAGAAACAGAATAAATAAATAAATAAAAGGTACATAAATAAAAAGACAGAGAAACAGAGAAAAGAAAATCAGAGAGAAACGGTACAAATAATCAAAAGAAATAAAAAAACAGAATTTAAAAAAAAAAAAAAAAAAAACAGAGAAACAGTATCGAGAAGGGAGACAACATAGAGAAAAAAAAAATCGTTCGCACTTGCAGAAGAACTGTACCAGAAGAATCAGAGAGAAAATAGAAAGAGAGAGAACGAAATATATATATATATATATATATATATATATAGAGAGAGAGAGAGAGAGAGAGAGAGAGAAGAATCAAAGAGAGAGAACGAAATTTAATCTCACAAGTGGAATTTTTTGTAGCAATTTACATAATTAATTTAATCCCACAGGAAAGGATTAGCTAAGCCACTCATTTTTGAGTGGCTTAGCTTACCCTATGTGTATGAGATTAATAGTCCTATGGGAATAGACTATTCCCAGGAATAAAGTGTTACCAAACAAAGGACTAACTATGCCTAGTGTTAGCTAGTCCAATCCAAGAGTCTATTCCGCAAACCAAACGGGGCCTTAGTTCACACAACAATATGCAGCAAAACCCATTGATATAGACATCACGTGTCATCCACAACTAGCAATGGGACCACATTGATCTTTTCGTAAACCACACTCCACAACATGCAAAACATAATAAACAAAAAATTGACAAAAACATGACTAATTTTTTTTCTCAAACTCGACAATAGCATATGACCTCCAATTAAAAAAAAAAAAAAAAAAACTAAAGTTCTAACCTTTTGGCAACATCAATACAACCTTTTGACAGAAATATCTAGTTTTGTTTTACCCAACAATAGCATATGGCCCACAAATAAGCAACAATAAAGTTTCAACCTTTCATCAACATCAATATGACCAAAATTTAAGTGAATAACATGCTAACTTTTTCCTAATCACAGATCACCAACAACTGTTTAACAAAAAAGTCACCCCTTTACCTGATGAATGAAGTGACGAAGAACTTTCAGTGGTGTAAAATGCATCAAGGACGAAGCTTTCAGTGCTCTCGTAGAAAGATTACAACACGTAACAGAGATTGGATTTGTCAAATGGGGCTTCAAATGGGGCATTAGGGTTCGTTAGTCTTCAAAGATTTTTTAGGTTAGGGTTCGTTCGGCGTCCCCAATTTTCTAACTCAAAAGGATGCAACAATGAAGTAAATAGGGTTGAACTATCGAGGACATCCTTTCAATTTCGAAGACAACTGATGACGGTGTTTTAGTAATTGCATTCGATGAGGACATGGATATAATGGAGTTATCAGCATGAAATACCACATGCATAGCACGTGAGTGGACCTCCTTTAGGGTTTAACATAAAATCCTAACGGAGGGGGGTAATTGGAAAGAAATGAAAGTTTGATACACCAAAGTGAGAGTTTTTAAAATTTTGGGGGGTTGTTTCTAAAAGGCGTGACATTTCAGGGGGTAAGTGAAGTTACCCTTAAATAAATAAACAAATCAATAAAATATTAACATGTTTTTCCTACAGCCACCAATAAATAAAGCTTAAGTATAACATAAACATGCAATAAAGAAGGTGAAGTATAACATGCACATGCAATAAAGAAAGTGAAGTATGTTGCCTCATTGCATTACTACAAGAGATGAAACCTAAAGTGGGGGCACATTCAGGGACCACATGTAGACATTATATCATTAATTAGTGGGCCACGTTTAGGAATATGATACCTTGGTGCATTAAGACAAAACATACTAAATAATGAAATAACATCCACAAGGACCACACCAAATGTGTCTCGACTCAAACAATAAACCAACCAATAACCAGACTTCGACATAGCCCATGCAGTTGGTGTTGTTAGCTAGTTTCTTTCAGACTCAAGAAGAGAACATTGGAATGCGGAAAAGTGGATTATGAGATATTTGTGAGGCACTTCTAAGTTGAGTCTTAGCTTTGGGAGTGGCAAACCAATGTTGGTTCGCTATAAAGATTCTAATATAGCAGAAGATATGGATACTCGTAAGTCTACTTCGGGTTATTTGATCACTTTCTCAAGAGGGGCTGTTTCTTGGCAATTGAGGTTACAAAAATGTATTGCACTTTCTACAATTGAAGTAAAGTTGATTGCAGCAATGAAATCTTGTAAAGAATTGTTATGGATGAAAATGTTTTTGAGGGAGCTTGGTTTCAAGAAACAACAATATGTGTTGTTTTGTGATAATCATTGTACTATTCACCTTGCTAAGAACTCTTCATTTCATTCAAGATTGAAACACAATTATATAAGGTACCATTGGATAAGAGAAACTCTTAATAACAAGTTGCTAAAACTTGAGAAAATTCACATCAATGATAATGGCTTTGATATGTTAACGAAGGCACTAGCAAGGGAGAAGATTGAGACTTGCCATTGGATCGTCGAGATGGCGAATGCCTCCACCTGGTCAAGAATGGGGGGATTTGTTCGGTTAGGTTTCCCTTTTAAGTGGAGGATGGCCCAAATTTGTGTATCACATGTGTGTTTTTTATTAGACCCATATGGAGAGGCCCATTGGGACAAGGTTGGCTAACCCAATTAACCTTTGTTGTTGCAAAGGTTAATAATAACAAGAAGAGAAAGAGAGAAGCTATCGCTAGAGAAAGAGAGGGAAAGAGCTCCAAAAAACAAAATCTGAAAATTCTGTCCAACCTTGATCAACGGCTTCGATCAATGAGGGTTTGTGGTCCGATTAAGCTGAAACTTTGTAGAGATGTTCATGATACATGACTTTTCATTGTGAATGATGAAGATTGGATTCTAAGCATTTTATATCGGTTTTTAAGCCCGCGGATAGTAGCCTCTGTTTGGGTGAGATCTTTCTTTATTTCTTGTAGAAGTTGATTTGCGCCATGAAATTGTATTTTTTGAAGATAGTTGCTGATTGTATGCCTCTAGTTGAGACTAGATAAGACTCATGTATTCCCATTACTGTTGATAGTGGAAGTGTTTGGGTGGACTACAGTCCTGTGGTTTTTTCTTCTCACACCGAGAAGATTTTCTACGTAAAAATCGTGTGTCTTGTGATTGTGGTATTTGAATTTATATTTTCCACATATATATTGCTTTATTTTATAGTTTCTTGCAGATTCACACAAAGAGAAAGTTTTGTGTGTTGTTTTTTTCCAAACAAAGTGGTATTAGAGTAAGGTGCAATCGAGCCCACTTAAGTGGTTATTATTCTATTAAATATCTTGTGTTGAATTATGAAGGTTAATCTAAGTAGAATGATGTCTTTGAATGGTTCAAATTATCATATATGGAAAGGTAAAATGGGAGACCTACTTTATGTGAAACAATTCCATTTACCTGTGTTTGCTTCTGAGAAGTCAGATAATAAATCTGATGAAGAATGGACATTGATGGATAGATAAGTTTGTGGATATCTTAGGCGGTCAGTAGATGATAATGTTTTGAATCATATTGATGGTGAGACACATGCACACACACTTTGGAATAAACATGAGGAGTTGTATGCTTGTAAGACCAGAAATAATAAAATTTTTCTTATAAAGCAGTTAATGTATTTGAGATACCAAGATGGAACTCCTTTAACTTATCACTTGAACACTTTCCAAGGAATTATTAATCAACTAGTGGGGATGGGTATCAAGTTTGATGATGAGGTCCATGGGTTGTGTTTACTTGGTACATTGACAAACTCTTAGGAGACATTTAGAATGTCATTATTTAACTTAGCTCCAAATGGTATAATTAGTATGGATCTGATAAAAGTAGTGTATTGAATGAAAAGGTGAGAAGAAAATCACAAGGATCCTCTTCATAGTTAGAGGTTCTGCCTATAAAAAGAAGGGGGATGAGTAAAAGTAGAGGTTCAAAGAATAAAGATAGAAACATAAACAAGTCCAACCGGTTTGCTAATGTTGACTGTCATTACTGTGGCATGAAAGGTCACATTAGGAAGCATTGCAGACAATTGAAGAGAGAGAACAAAGAGAAAGGGAAGGAGACAAAGAATGTCGATGGCAAGAATGATGATTGAGTTGCCACCACTACTTTTGAAAACTTCTTCATTGTTTATGATGATGATGTCATTAATATTGCATGCCATGAGACCAGCTGAGTGATTGATAATGGCACCTGAACCCATATTACATCTCGACAGGATTTCTTCATGTCCTATACAGCCAATGACTTTGGGACAATGAAGATGGGCAATGATGGCTTGGCCAAAATCATTGGTATTGAAGATGTGTACTTGGGGATGAGTAATGGTATGATGTTAGTTCTTAGAGATGTGAAGCATATTCCTGGCATCCGCTTGAACTTGATGATGATGGGTATTGCAGCACCTTTCATGATGGTTAATGGAAGCTCACTAGAGGTGCTATGGTTGTTGCTCGTGGTCAGAAGTTTTCTACTTTGTACGTGCTGGAGGAAAAACTCTCCAAAGGCATTATTAATGCAATGGATGATGAGTTTTAAGTAGAGTTGTGGCACAAGAGACTTGCCCACATGAGTGAGAAAGGCTTGGCTATATTGGTCAAGAAGAATCTTCTATCTAGGGTGAAGAGTGCATCTTTGAAAAAGTGCACACATTGCTTGGCAGAGAAGCAAAATAGAGTTTCTTTCAAGAGTTCCCCTCCCACAAGAAAGCCATGTATACTTGATCTTGTACATTAAGATGTCTGTGGTCCTATAAAGACTAGAACACTTGGTGGCTCCCTTAACTTTGTGACCATCATAGATGATCATTCAAGGAAGTTGTGGGTATATATTATGAAAAGATATTGGATGTGTTTAAGTAGTTTCAGGTCTCAGCTAGGAGACAAACTAGGAAGAAGTTGAGGTGAATCAAAACAGATAATGGGGGAGAGTATTTGGGTCCTTTTGATGAATATTGCAGGCAATACGGTATTCAACATCAAAGGAAACCTCCGAAGACTCCTTAGTTGAATGGTTTAGTTGAAGGGATGAACAGAACAGTAGTTGAGAGAGTAAGGTGCTTGCTTTCACAAGCACAGTTGCCAAAATCCTTTTGGGGAAAGGCTTTGAGTACATTAGTACATGTCCTTAATCTCACACCATGTGCTCCTCATCAGTTTGATGTACCAGACATGAGTTTGGACTGGTAGAGATGTTTCTTATGATCATTTGTGTGTCTTTAGATGTAAGGCATTTGTGCATATTCCCAGATATGAGAGGTCTAAGCTAGATGTGAAGACTTGACAGTGTATCTTCCTAGGCTATGGCCTAGATAAGTTTGACTACAAATTGTATGATCCAGTTAAGAAGAAACTAAGGAGAAGCAGAGATGTGTTTATGGAAGATCAAACCATACATGATATTGAGAAGACAAAAAAGGCAGTGCCTCACTACAGTGATGGTTTGATTGACTTGGATTCCGGCTCCGTTTACAGATTTGCCAGCATAGGTTGAACATGATATTCAAAATGACCAGCAGGGTCTAGGTGATACTGATGTTTGATGAGTGCCAAATATTACATACTTGGACCCCCTTTATTTACATTAGTTAATCCTTTAGCTGTGTCATTATTTAATGTTTCGTGTTAGTTTTGTGTTTTTAATATTTTGTAGGTCATTGAAGAAAAACTACAGCTTTAAAGGGAAAAATGCAAAGTTTGGAAGAAAGCATACATTGAGAATACTTAGATGATGTGGTTAAGTTTAACCAAATCCAAGAAAAAGGTTAAATCAGATTAAAGATCAGATTGGATAAAATTTTGGATTGGATTCAAATTCAGATTCTGCACACGTCTCAGTATTTTGACCATAACTTTCTGCTTAAGTATCGGATTGAGGTGATTCAAGTGGAATTAGAAAACAACTCAAAATACTACAGTTTATTGAGAAATAGGATTTTCCTAATTCAGACGGTTACTATGCCAAAATTGCCCCGCAATAAAAGGACACAAATTTGGATGAATCCTATTCCGATTTCAGATTTCTATTTTGACTAGGAGACAGACCTTGGAATTATCTAGGTTTACTAGGGCTTCTAGGACTTCCCTAATCCTGTAAATAGACCTCTTTGCATTCAAGAAAAGATACACAAGTCCAGAGAGCAAAATCCTACAGCTTTTCTCTTTAGTTTAGTTTTTCTTTAGGTTTAGGTTTAGGTTTAGATTTTATTTTTATGTGGAGCTAAATTCCCAACTAAGGTTAGGGATCAAGCCTCACCGATGAAGAACGACATCACTTTTATGTAAGTCTTTATTTATCCGATTTTATTGATTTTTATATTTCAATTGTTTTACTTCTTTTCAGTTGGATTGAATAATTCTTGGATATCTTTTGTGATTCAAGGATACACTTGATGATTTGAGATAATTCAATACAATTGATTGCTTGATTTTATTTACCTAAAAATTGGATATCCCTTGTGATTTGTTCTACGGCTACATTAGGTGTTTCAATTAAAATTGAATATCTTTTGTGATTTACGGATTCATCTGATGATTTAATTGATATTGGATTCTTTTTATGATTTGTGCAATGAATGGATACATGGGATGGTTTTGATTAACTGTTGAAGCATAGTAAAACATATATAAGATTTTAATTGTGAGAACTTCAGATTAATATTGATAAACATTGAAGTATGTTGTTATGATTCGGTGAGTGTGAATTCCCAAACTTTAGTATTTTATCTATTAGTTTATTTTAATTAGGTTAGGATTTAATTAGTTTAGATATAAATTGCTCTTTCAAAAACACAATTCCCTGTGGGTTCAACCACGCACTTGCAAAATATTATATTGCAAATGATTTGTGCACTTCTGAGTATTAAAATTTGCACAACAATGTTCCTTTACAAGATGAGACTCATGATCAGTTGCCAATGCCATAGATACCACCAGATGTTTCACTCAAGAGGTCTACCAAAGACCGACAACCTTCCACTCGATATTTTATAAATGATTTCGTGTTACTAACTAACTGGAAAAAGCCAGAGTGTTACGCGGAAGCCATGTAAAAAGATTATGTGTGTCAGCTTAAGAAAAGTCTCTATGGTTTGAAGCAGGCACCCATGTAGTGGTATAACAAGTTTGAGTCTGTTATGGAGGAGCAAGGCTGAAGGAAGACTACTTCTAATCATTGTGTTTTGGTGCAGAACTTCCCTGATAATGATTTTATTATCCTATTGCTTTATGTTGATGACATGTTGATTGTTGGAATGAATTCTTCCAGAAATGATAGGTTGAAGAAGCAGTTAGGTCAGTCCTTTGCAATCAAGGGGCCAGCAAAGCAAATTCTTGGGGTTCATATTCATCGATCCAAAAAAAACAAGAAGTTGTATATATCACATGAGCAATACATTGAGAAAGTGCTTGAGAGGTTCAACGTGAACAAGGCTTAAGCGGTAAGCTCTTCTCTTGCAACACACTTTAAGTTGAGCACAAAGCATAGCCTTTCTATAAATGAAGAGAAGGAAGATATGGAAAGAGTTCTATATGCCTTAGCAATAGGAAGCTTGATGTATGCAATGGTTTGTATGAGGCTAGACAGTTGGTGTTGTTAGCCGATTTCTTTTAGATCTAGGAAGAGAACATTGAAATGTGGTAAAGTGGAATATGAGATATCTGTGAAGAACTTCCAAGTTGAGTCTTAGCTTTGGGAGTGGAAAACCAATGTTGGTTGGCTATACAGATTTTGATATGGCAGGAGATGTGGATACTCATAAGTTTACTCCGGGTTATTTGATCACTTTTTCAAGAGGGGTTATTTCTTGGCAGTCGATGTTACAAAAATGTATTGCACTTTCTACAACTAAAGCAAAGTTGATTGCAGCAACGAAAGCTTGTACATAGTTGCTACGGATGAAAAGTTTTTTGAGGGAGCTTGGTTTCAAGCAACAGCAATATGTGTTGTTTTGTGATAATTAGAGTACTATTCACCTTGCTAAGAACTCTTCATTTCATACGAGATCGAAACACATCGATGTAAGGTACCATTGGATAAGTGAAACTCTTAATAACAAGTTGCTAGAACTTGAGAAAATTCACACTGATGATAATGGCTCTGATATGTTAACGAAGGCTTTAGCAAGGGAGAAGCTTGAGACTTGTTGCTCGATCGCCGGGATGGGGAATCCCTCCACCTTGTCGGGAAGGGGGAGATTTGTTGAGTTGGGTTTCCCTCTTAAGTGGAGGATGGCCCAAACTTATGTAGCCCAAGTGTGCATTTATTAAACCCATATGGTGAGGCCCATTTGGGAGAAGGTTGACTAACACAGTTAACCTTTTCTGTTGCAAAGGTTAATAATAACAAGAAGAGAAAGAAAGAAGCTATTGCCAAAGAAAGAGAGGGAAAGAGCTCCAAAAACCAGAATTTGGAAATTCCAGCCTCGATCAACAGCTCCGATCGACTAGTGTTTGTGGTCGGATTCAGCTAAAACTTTGCAGGGATGTTCATGACACGTGACTTTCCATTAAAACGGTGGAGATCGGAGTCTGAGCATTATGTATCAGTTTTTGAGCCCATGGACAGTAGCCTCTGTTTGGGTGAGATCTTTCTTTATTTCTTGTAGAAGTTGAATTATGCCAAGAAATTGTATTTCTTGAAGATAGTTGTTGATTGTATGCCTCTAGTTGACAATAGAGAAGACTCATGCATTCCCATTATTGTTGATAGTGGAAGTGTTTTGGTGGACTAAGATCCCATGGTTTTTCCTTATCAAACCAGGAAGGTTTTCCACGTAAAAATCGTGTCTTCTACATGTGGTGTTTGAATATATATTTTCCGTATATATATTGCTCTATTTTATAGTTTCCTGCAGATTCACACAGCGAGGAAGTTTTGTGTGCCATTGTTTCTCTTAACATTTAGTACCTTTTTAACATTCTGGGAGATTTGTTGGGTTGGGTTTCCCTCTTAAGTAGAGGATGGCCCAACCTTATATAGCCCATGTATGTTTTTAATTAAACCCATATGGAGAGGCCAATTTGGGAGAGGGTTTACTAACTCAGTTAACCTTTTCTGTTGCAAAGGTTAATAATAACAAGAAGAGAAGGAGAGAAGTTATTGCCAGAGAAAGAGAGGGAAAGAGCTCCAAAAACCAAAATTTAGAAATTCTGTCCAGCTTTGATCAACATCTCAGATCGATGAGTGTTTGTGGTTGGATTGGATTGAGCTGAAACTTTGCAGGGATCTTCATGACACATGAATCTGCATTAACAATGGTAGAGATCTGATTCTGAGGAATATGTATCAGCTTTTGAGCCCATGGACAATAGCCTCAGTTCGGGTGAGATCTTTCTTTATTTGATGTAGAAGTTCATTTGTGCCAATAAATTGTATTTCTTGAAGATAGATGTTGATTGTATGCCTCTAGTTGAGACTCGAGAAGATTCATGTATTCCCATTATTGTTGATAGTGGAAGTGTTTGGGTGGACTAAGGTCCTATGGTTTTTCCTTCTCAAACTAGGAAGGTTTTCCACGTAAAAATCGTGTGTCTTATGCTTGTGGTGTTTGAATATATATTTTTTGCATATATATTGCTCTATTTTATAGTTTTCTGTAGATTCACACAATGATGAAGTTTTGTGTGCTATTTTTTCTCTTAACATTTAGTACCTTTTTAACATCGTGAGAGATTTGTTGGGTTGGGTTTCCCTCTTAAGTGGGAGGACGGCCCAACCATAGGTAGCCCATGTGTGTTTTTTATTAAACCCATATGGAGAGGCCAATTTGGGAGAGGGTTTACTAACCCAGTTAACTTTTTCTGTTTCAAAGGTTAATAATAACAAGAAGAGAGAGAGAGAAGCTGTTGCCAGAGAAAGAGAGGGAACGAGCTCCAAAAACCAGAATTTGAAAATTTTGTACAGCCTTAATCAACAGGTCCGATCGATGATTGTTTCTGGTCGGATTGAGCTGAAACTTTGCAAGGACGTTCATGACACATGACTCTGCATTAAGAACAGTGGAGATCGGATATGAGCATTATGTACCAGTTTTTAGGTCCATGGGCAATAGCCTCTGTTTGGGTGAGATCTTTTTTTATTTGTTGTAGAAGTTTATTTTTGCCAAGAAATTGTGTTTCTTGAAGATAGTTGTTGATTGTATGCCTCAAGTTGAGACTAGAGAAGACTCATGTATTCCCATTATTGTTGATAGTGGAAGTGTTTGGGTGGACTAAGGTCCCATGTTTTTTCCTTCTCAACCCAAGAGGGTCTTCCACTTAAAAATCGTGTGTCTTGTGCTTGTGGTGTTTGAATATATATTTTTCGCATATATATTGCTCTCTTTTATGGTTTCCTGCAGATTCACAAAGGAGGAAGTTTTGTGTGTTATTGTTTCTCCCAACATTTAGTACCTTTTTAACATTATGGGAGATTTGTTGGGTTGTGTTTCCCTCTTAAGTGGAGGATGGCCCAACCTTATGTAGCCCATGTGTGTTTTCTGTTAAACACATATTGAGAGGCCCATTTGAGAGAGGGTTGACTAACCCAATTAATCTTTTCTATTGCAAAGGTTAGTAATAACAAGAAGAGAAAGAGAGGGAAAGCGCTCCAAAAACCAGAATTTTGAAATTCTGTCCAGCCTTGCCTAATAGCTTCGATCGACGGGTGTTTATGGTCGAATTGAGCTGAAACTTTGCAGGGATGTTCCTGATACATGACTTTGCATTTAAAACGGTGGAGATCCGATTCTAATCATAATGTATCGGTTCTTGAGCCACCTATGTACGGAAGCCTCTGTTTGGATGAGATCTATCTTTATTTGTTTTCGAAGTTGATTTGTGCCAAGAAATTGTATTTCTTGAAGATAGTTGTTGATTGTATGCCTCAAGTTAAGACTAGAGAAGAATCATGTATTCCCATTATTATTAATAGTGGAAGTGTTTGGATGGACTAAGGTCTCATGGTTGTTCCTACTCAAACCTGGAAGGTTTTGTATGTAAAAATCGTGTCTCTTGTGCTTGTGATGTTTGAATATATATATTTTCCGCATATATATTGCTCTATTTTATAGTTTCCTACAGATTCACACAAAGGGGAAGTTTTGTGTGTT
This sequence comes from Corylus avellana, assembly GCF_965113065.1. Taxonomy (NCBI): domain Eukaryota; kingdom Viridiplantae; phylum Streptophyta; class Magnoliopsida; order Fagales; family Betulaceae; genus Corylus; species Corylus avellana. Next base: position 15,509,900 of record NC_142499.1, read on the forward strand.
ATTGTTTGTCCCAACATTTAGCACCTTTTTAACATTGAGGGAGATTTGTTGGGTTGGGTTTCCTTCTTAAGTGGAGGATGGCCTAACCTTATGTAGCCCGTGTGTGCTTTTTGTTAAACCCATATGGAGAGGCCCATTTGGGAGAGGGTTGACTAACCCAATGAAACTTTTTTGTTGTGAAGGTAAATAATAACAAGAGGAGAAAGAGAGGGAAAGAGCTCCAAAAACCAGAATTTGAAAATTCTGTCTAGCGTAAATCAACAGCTCCGATCGAGGAGTATTTGTGGTCGGATTGAGCTGAAACTTTGCAGGGATGTTAATGACACATGACTCTGCATTTAAAACGGTGGAGATCCAATTCTAAGAATTATGTATCTGTTTTTGAGCCCATGGACACTAGCCTCTCTTTGGGTGAGATCTTTCTTTATTTGTTGTAGAAGTTGACTAACCCAATTAACATTTTCTGTTGTGAAGGTAAATAATAACAAGAAGAGAAAGAGAGGGAAAGAGCTCCAAAAACCAGAATTTGAAAATTCTGTCTAGCGTAAATCAACAGCTCCGATCGAGGAGTACTTGTGGTCGGATTGAGCTGAAACTTTGCAGAGATGTTCATGACACGTGGCTCTGCATTGAGAACGATGGAGATCTTATTCGAGCATTGTATCGGTTTTTAAGCCCATGGACAGTAGCCTCTATTTGAGTGAGATCTGTCTTTATTTCTTGTAAAGTTAGATTGGTGCCAAGAAATTGTATTTCTTGAAGATAGTTGTTGGTTGTATGCCTCTAGTTGAGACTATCGAAGGCTCATGTCTTCCTATTATTGTTGATAGTGGAAGTGTTTGGGTGGACTAAGGTCTCATAGTTTTTCCTTCTCAAACCTGGAGGGTTTTCCACGTAAATATCGTGTTACTTGTGCTGGTGGTGTTTGAATATATATTTTTCGCATATATATATTGCTCTATTTTATAGTTTCCTGCAGATTCACACAAGAAGAAAGTTTTGTGTGTTAATGTTTCTCCCAACAGTTAGTATTTTTTTAACATTGTGGAAGATTTGTTGGGTTGGGTTTCCCTCTTAAGTGGAGGATGGCCCAACCTTATGTAGTGCATGTGTGTTTTTTATTAAACTCATATGGAGAGGCCCATTTGGGAGACGGTTGACTAACCCAATTAATCTTTTCTCTTGCAAAGGTTAATAATAACAAGAAGAGAAAGAGAGGGAAAGAGCTCCAAAAACCAGAACTTGGAAATTCTGTGTAGCATAGATCAACAGCTCTGATCGACGAGTAATTGTGGTCGGATTGAGCTGAAACTTTGCAGGGATGTTCATGACACGTGGCTCAATATTGAAAAAGGTGGAAACCTGATTCTGAGCATTGTATCGGGTTTTGAGCCGCCCATGGATAGTAGCCTCTGTTTGGGTGAGATCTATCTTTATTTCTTTTGAAGTTGGATTTGTCCCAAGAAATTGTATTTCTGGAAGATAGTTGTTGATTGTATGCCTCTTGTTGAGACTAGAGAAGGCTCATGTATTCCCATTATTGTTGATAGTGGAAGTTTTTGGAAGGACTAAGGTCCCATGGTTGTTCCTACTCAAACCTGGAAGGTTTTGCACGTAAAAATCGTGTGTCTTGTGCTTGTGATGTTTGAATATATATTTTCCGCATATATATTACTATATTTTATAGTTTCATGCAGATTCACACAAAGAGAAAGTTTTGTGTGTTATTGTTTGTCCCAACACTTAGTACCTTTTTAACATTGTGGGAGATTTGTTGGGTTGGGTTTCCTTTTTAAGTGAAGGATGGTCTAACCTTATGTAGCCCGTGTGTGCTTTTTGTTAAACCCATATGGAGGGGCCCATTTGGGAGAGGGTTGACTAACCCAATTAACATTTTCTATTGCAAAGGTTAATAATAACAAGAAGAGAAAGAGAGGGAAATAGCTCCAAAACCCAGAGTTTTGAAATTATGTCCAGCCTTGACCAACATCTCCGATCGACGAGTGTTTATGGTCGGATTGAGCTGAAACTTTGCAAGAATGTTAATGACACATGACTCTACATTTGAAATGATGGAGATCCGATTCTAAGCATTATGTATCGGTTTTTTAGACTATGGACACTAGCCTCTATTTGGGTGAGATCTTTCTTTATTTGTTGTAGAAGTTTATTTGTGCCAAGAAATTGTATTTCTTGAAGATAGTTATTGATTGTATGCCTCTAGTTGAGACTAGAGAAGATTCATGTATTCCCATTATTGTTGATAGTTGAAGTGTTTGGGTGGACTAAGGTCCCATGTTTTTTCCTTCTCAAGCCAAGAGGGTCTTCCACTTAAAAATCGTGTGTCTTGTGCTTGTGGTGTTTGAATATATATTTTTCGCATATATATTGCTCTATTTTATAGTTTCCTGCAGATTCACACAAGGAGGAAGTTTTGTGTGTTATTTTTCTCCCAACATTTAGTACCTTTTTAACATTGTGGGAGATTTGTTTGGTTGTGTTTCCCTCTTAAGTGGAGGATGGCGCAACCTTATGTAGCCCATGTGTGTTTTTTATTAAACTCATATGAAGAGGCCCACTTGGGAGAGGGTTGACTAACCCAATTAACCTTTTTTGTTGAAAAGGTAAATATTAACAAGAAGAGAAAGAGAGAAGATGCAGCTAGTGAAAGAGAGGGAAAAAGCTCCAAAAACCAGAAGTTGAAAATTCGGTCCAGCCTTGATCAACAGCTCCGATCGCCCATTGTTTGTGGTCCGATTGAGTTGAAACTTTGCAGGGATGTTCATGACACGTGACTCTACATTTTGTATGGTGGTGATGGGATTCTGAGCAATATGTGTTGGTTTTTGATCCGATGGACAATAACCTCTATTTTGGTGAGATCTTTCTTTATTTCTTGTAGATGTTGATTTGTGCCATGAAATTGTATTTCTTGAAGGTATCTGTTGATTGTATGCATCTAGTTAAGACTAGAGAAGACTCATGTATTCCCATTATTGTTGGTAGTCGAAATGTTTGGGTGGACTATGGTGCTATGGTGTTTCCTTCTCAAATAGGGAAGGTTTTCCACGTAAAAATCGCGTGTCTTGTGCTTGTGGTATTTGAATATATATTTTCCACATATATATTACTCTATTTTATAGTTTCCTACATATTCACACAAAGAGGGAGTTTTGTGTGTTGTTTTTTCTCCTAACATTTAGTTCCTTTTTAACATTGTGGTGCCATATCACAAACGACTGTCAGTTTGGGGAGCTTTTTTATTCCTTTCCCAAAGTATTTCCTTATGCATTTTGACATTTGGTGGTTCTTTAAAATTATAGGTAAAATCCTCAAAAAATCTAAACTTTTAGGATGCAACATATTCAAAGAATGTGGCGTAATGAGATCATTAACCCATCCAAATAATTTCATAACTCCTTCAATTTGACTCTGAATGGCACAAAATTTGTTTTGAAATTTTCTTCATTTGAAGGCTCATTACATATCAAAAAATTATACCAACCCATAAATGATTGATATCTTAAAAGTCCCTCTAAATTACATGGCTCTATTTGACTGAAATTTATAGTTTGACTCTTGTACCTTCTAAAAATCAAAACTCATTTCACAAGTGTCCAAAATAGTGAAACCACTTTTAAAATATACCTTCTCATTATTCTATAATGTCCTAGAATATTTTTATTTATGGTTGTTGGTGCAATTTTCGGCGGTATGAAAAAAGCCCTGAAGCAGTCTCTGTATGGTGGATCACTATACACTTTCTTGTAGACTTGGGCTTGGTTTGGCTTGCAAATTGATGGAAATATTGAAGGCAAATAATGATAGGAACAACAAATAAGCACACCGGAATTAGAGTAGTTCAACTCCAAATGAAGCTACATCCACTTTAAGAATTGCTATGATCTTACTCAGAATATTGATAAGATTAGAAAACAAGACTCTCCAATTTTCCTTTATTGTTCTCTCTATTTGTTGTTTTCTTCTTTTCTGGCCCTCCTTTCTCTTCTTCCTCTTCTACCTTTATAATCCCCTTCTTCTCTTGGGTGCTCCTCCTTCCCAGCCTATTTCCCACCCATCAATTATTGAGTGGGTCATAGGGCATGGTCAAAGTATGAGTTCAATAATGATAATGTGGGACAAAGAATAAATAAAATATGCCCATGGGTCAAAATAAGTGGAGGGCCCTCTGTCGTGTGTGTCCCCCTAGGCCGGTGCCTAGGCTGGTGTCGTATATTATTTAATAATCTCCTGCCTTACCCTTTATCTCCTTGTCAGATTCCTATCCATCTGTCAGATTTGTCCCGGATATTCATAACGTGGATAGGCACTCCCAGGTGTTGAGGATCTTGGTTCCCGGGTGATTCAAATATCTTTTAAGTCTTAGGTGTGTGTCTTTCGGGTGATCCTTATTCCTAGTAAAAGCATATCCCCGGGAATCAATATGCCTAGAAATGACTTTAGAGTCTACTTTGTTGATTTTTGCTTATAATGTGTTCATCATTAAGAACCAATGAATGAGGACAAAGACCCCATCATGAATTATTATGGGTTGGGGCCACCATTAATAATTTGTTTAAGTGCAAATATCAACTCTTTGATTTGTATTTAACGAAGGTCTTCGTTTATGCAGTCCAATTGTTCCTAAAGGGCCTGAAGTTAGTCTTTGGACGCCAATGTCGTACCTTATGGGCCGGCAGGCCGAAATTATTCCCAACAGTTACCCCCATTTCTTTTATCCGAGGTACTTGGATAAGGAAATTTTGTGACTGTCTCAATCATTTAGATGCAATCTTTGCCCAAAGCTTCAACTGCTTTTATTCTCAAGAAATGGAAGGGGCATTTCCCTTTGCCTTGTACTTTTGCCTCTTCCTTGTACAAATTCTGACAACTATCCCGCATTTGATGGTATTATCAAATAATAAAATTCAAACCCATCCCCTGCAACCCACTTTTGACAATTGTTTATTCTTTTCACCAACCCATTGGGGACTAGCCTTTTGCCCCGAAGAAGATCTTGGCCCGGTAGGAAACTTACCTCCGGGAAAGTTTTGGTGTAGTGATCCAAATAATTAACTAAGCTTAGGTAACTTTGTTAAGGGGATAATTTGCGCTTTGGGTCACTAAGGACACTAGAAGGATAATTTAGACTTTTGGACTGGAAGTACGCTAAGGTTAGCGGACATATGCTTTTGTTTGTAGTGCGGACGGACGTGGGGGGACCTCCTACCCCTTCAGTTTTTCACGCCTCTCTCTCACCCCCAGGCTGCCAAAAACCCTTTCGTGAGTGTTTTCTGAGATTGTGAGCATTTGGTACTAACGGAAGGGAAGTTCATGAAGTTTCGCTTTAAGGAGGTAATGCTCTTAAGCCTAGCTCATTTTTACGTTGTTATGCTGCTTAAACATTGTCTTAGTTGTTGTTTGAGTTGTTAGTTTAGCTTTAGCTTTAGTTATGCTTTAAATCTTGTTAGAAAGGCATTGTCTTGACTTAGCATGATTTCGTTTGCTTGGAGTTGTTGTTTTGAGTTAGGAGACCATAAGAAGCCCTTTGATAGCCTTAGAATTTGGTTTTGGAGAATAAGAGGACAAGTGGACAAAATGAGGTTTTCCCTGAAAACCTCGACGCGGACGTATGTATGGTCTAAGATATCACAAAGGACGTACGATCCAGAGTGTGATAGGGAACTTTATTTTAACTAGCTGTCTGATAGCTCATATTTTCTTGTTTTAGAGTCGTTTTGATAGAAATAGAACTAATAAAAGGTTTTTCACAGATTTGGAGAACCCGGATCATTTGGATTACTCGGAGACATTATACGACCCAGGTGAGTTTTAACTCACATAATGCTCATTTTTATTTTCCACGCACTGCACGACTATTTTGTGTACCAAAAACATGCATATTTACAACTCACACATTTATACTTGCTGTACATGAACTCTAGCATTTTGAGAGAAAAAATGTTGTGGTGAATATGTTAAGAAAGTGAGGCTTGTAAAAGCATGCATGTAAAATACAGACAAGATAATTTGCATCGTATGACATGGTACACCCGTACGTGCAGTATAATGGTCATGGGCTTACTATATATGTTAGCTTTATGGTCAAATGTTTGAGGGTTATATGGGCTTTCGATCCAACGGTTTTGTGACCTGGTGCAGCCATTCCCAATTGGCTAGGTTACTGCAGAACGGATATCATTAGCGATGTGGGCCACCCGAGGTCGGACTCGGTTGTGTCGCTAGTGTTATGCACGGTAGTGTACAATGGCTGGGGCACCAGCATTGTATTACAGGTCCCTCGAGACAGCACCAACCCTGTTGGGAATGGGTAATATCTCAGGTAGACTATACTGTTGAACTATGACTGTCACTCTATATCATATGCATATATCATATATCTTTACCACATTCTTGATAAAAACTATCATATGGAACTGTTTCTTGCCTTATGAAAACGGAGTTCATTACTAAACAGGCATGGGCATTATTTGCGTTAATATTCACTAAGTTTTAGACTTACCCCCATTTTTATTTATGTTTTCTCCTATCATTACGAATATCTCGGTGGTTTAGCTACCCTAGAAGAGGATGTCGTCGGAGCCGACTTGGGTGCTAGCTCAGGACTTGATTTGGTTGATTTTTGAGGACATGGACCCGGTTTGGTTAAAGTCGATGTGGAAGGATAGAGGAACTGCCCGTGATGATATGATCGAGATTTCAATTTCGTTAGCCCTACTTAAGCTTAGATCTAGGATTTGATTTATTGATCTTTTGTTAGAACAATATTATGACATTATGTTATGGTTTGTAATCCTATTTTGATGACGGTCTGATGACTGGTACCATTGATGGTTATCTTTATATTATGAGGATTTATATTTACTCTTGTACATGTTGTGTGGATGTTAAATTTACTGTTATCTATTTCCTATAGTTTTCGAAAGTCTTCCGCTGAGATTTTCTCATTTCAACAAGAAAGGTTGAAATCTCTGAGTCTTGTCCCGCAAGGGATAGGGTTAGGAGACGAACCATGTGGTCAATTACTACTTAATTGATTTGCCCATTGAGGTCATTACATTTGGTCCGGGAGAGAACTTTACCTCGGGAAAGAATTTCGATGAACCCACCAGATTCTGAATTTATTCCTTAGCTCTCCTTCGTACTCAGTTTTGGCCACCAATAAGTCAGAATTTGATATTATGAAATAACAATTTGTACCCCTGTGTGATATCTTTCCAACGCATTCGGTCTTTCTCTAATCTGGATCTTTCCACCTAAAATATCTTAGGTTTCTATTCCGGTGTTGATTCCGAGGGTGAATATTTTCACACTTAACACACCCCCAAACTTGCATATTGCTAGTCCCTTAGCAATACAAAACTAAAAACAAAATTAAAAAACAGAAAACAAAAGATAAATCCATCTTTCGTGGGATGTACGATTGCATCTAATAAGTCATCCAATTTCATCCAAGATGCAGAAACACACATATCAGACCCCATGTCATACCTCACAGATTATGTGCTAATGTGCTTTATGTGATCAGATCAAACATGTGATTTTTCAACTATCCTCAACAAGTAATCAAACTAACAAATTCACTCATTAGATCATGTGTTCAAAATTTTAAGCTCATTGATAAATTCAAGCCACAATTCTTTTAGATAAACTTAAAATTTTAGAGCAAACATGAACATGCATAAACCTTTTCTTTTCTTTTTTTTTTTCTTTTTTTCAATAACAAACAAACACACAAAACAAACAATTAACATGAAATTAGGACAAAGTGTGTGTAAACAATCATGTGTGCCCATACCCCCAAACTTGAATGACACATTGTCCCCAATGTGTCTAGGTAAAGGAAAGAATGTACCCTGGAGATGGTTGACATGATCTTGGGAAGCATGGCTCATAGCACACCCCCAAACTTGAAGTGAAGCACACTTGTCCCTGCAAAATAAGAAAACACATAAACAAGTAAAAAGGAACAAAATTTGAAGATAATAAAAAAGATTAACTAAAAACAAAATAAAAGGATAAACTATGGGGTGCCTCCCATGAGCGCTAAGTTTAACGTCTTCAGCTAGACTGTGGTCCCTGCTCATTGCTGTCCAGAAGTAGATGCTCCAGATGGTGGTGGCAAACGGCTCAGGATGGACCGCATCAATTCTTCCAAGGCAGCTAATCATTGATCCATCAGTGCTTTATCTTCCTGAGCCTCCCTTCTTTGATCAGCCAGCTCTCTTCGAAGGCCCGCCACCTCTTCACTAAGGGAGTGGTATTGTGCGGCTCGAAAGATGATCGAGGCCTCCTCCTCTTCCGCTGCTACCGGCTCAGCTGTCGGTTCATCTTCTGCCATTGGCTCGGCCTCGCTCTCTTCCCCACCAACTGCTGGTGCTGAAGGTGCCCGGGGCAGATTCGCAACTCTTGTTCCATTGGCGAATGCCAAATATGAAAGTAGTAGTGACTAGCTCATCAGCTGCGGTACCCTTGAGGCCTTTCTTCCAAAGGATATAGGTGATTAAGTATGGGAAAGGCAACCACCATGAGTGTGTGGACTTCGCTCCTCCAATGTGCACTCCATTCCAAAATTTGTGAATTTGGTTCCAAATAATATCAGGAATGGAGTACCAAGCATCTTTGTGGAAGGCGTAGAGGGTTTGGAGAAATTGATCTCGCCTTTGAGTTTGTGTCCAAAGGGAAGGCATTGTGGTGTAGAATTGAGTCCACAAACCAAAGCCTTCGAGGTAGCTTGGACCAGCTACCGGCATTATAGTAGGCATCAGCATAGTGCCCTTGGCACATATCCTCAATGATTTTCGCCACGTAGAAACGGGACGGTTGCTCGGCAAGATGCGCGGCTTCTGGAGGGTGTTCATCATTGCATTGAAGGGCGGTGGCAATGTCAGCCCTAGTCACATCAATAACTTGGCCTTGCACCTTTGAAGAGAGAGCAGCTGAATTGTTGCAGTCATGGGAAATTTTGGCATAGAATTCGATAACCAGTTTTCGGTAGGCCATGGTGGTGATCGACTTGAAAAGCTTTTTGAGCCCTCGACGCTTGAATTCGGTGACCGCCCATTGAGTTGCTTCAAGGTTTTGAAAATCCTCTCTTATGGCAAATGTTGTCTCAAACAGCAGCTCCCACTCCTCAAAAGTGGGTGGGGGAGAAATAGCTTGGGTATCAGACCCCCGAGAGGATGAAGCACAGTTTCTAGGCATGTTGAGCTTCAATGGGGACTTTTGTCGAACAGTTGGTGTGCACTTTTGATGACCACAATAGCAAAATACAGCAAAAGATGCCCAAAACCCCCTGTACAGAAAAGAAGCTCCCAACACAGAGGCAATGTGGGTGGATGAACACCCACAATTGCAAAAAGAAAAAGAACAAATTGAAGGTTGGGGGAGTGTTCGGAGATAGGGTGTTGATGGGACGGAATGCGTGGTATGTGATAAGGGTGAAGGTCGTGGGGCAGAATGGGCCCGTGCAGTGATGGTGCGGTGGTGTGGAGGTGGTTGGAGTGGTGGAAAATGGTGTAGGTGTGTTAGTAGAGGAGGTGGCTGGAGTTAGGTGATTTAGGGACTTGTACTCCGCCGGGAGATTGTGAGGGGAATTAGGGAGAAACTGACCTAAATAGGTCACATGCTGTTCTATCCGAGTGCGCTCGATCACACACTTGGTGTGCTCGATTGCATTTGGCCAGGGGTGTGCGTGTATGGGTGATGTGCGCTCGATCGCACCTAAGGTACGTTCGATCGCACTGACAGAATGTGTAGAGCCAACATTCAGTTACTGCGCTCGATCGCACACTTGTGGCGATCGATCGTAGTAACAAATTTTTTTTTAAAAAAAAAAAAAAAAACAAAACAAAAGAAAAATAAAATAAAGGTCAATAATAAAAACGAAACACAAAGGATAATTGAGACATATGTAAAATAAAGAAATTGATATCATGGAAAAAAAGAGAAGAAAAACTTGTACCGCCTTCAGTGGCCTCAGTACCACTTGTTTTGAGTAGATGCGTTTGAGCTCCTGGATTGCTCAAACACTTCTACTTGTGACTGTAATGTCTTCTAGTGTGAAGAGCTGCACTTGAGCTCTTCAGAATTTGGCTCAAGTGCTCTTGATGGTGCAGGAACAGGACCTCTAAGGACTGTGGCTGCTTTCAGCTGCTAGTGACTCCCTGGGTTAGGTATAGTTTGGGCTCAAAATTCTCCCTGCTTCCTCTCACTCAGCTCCTTTGCTAACTGGCCCATTTGCACTTCCAGTCTTTGAATGGCTTGATCAGTCTTTGTATTGAATTGTTTTTTATCAGCCGTGAATTGCTGTTGTGAAGTCACCAGGTTGTGTATCATACTTTCCAGTTGGTTCATCTTTGACTCTTGAGTTGGTTGGCTTGCTTGTTGAGGCCCTTTCTGTTGTCCTTGATTATTACTCCAAGAGAAATTTGGATGCTTGCGCCATCCTGGATTGCAAGTATTCAAGTATGGATTGTTCTTGTGGGGGTAATTGTTTTGTCCCTCATAATTCACCTATTCTTGCTCTGTAAATGAAGATAAGGGGCACGTCTCAGTAGTGTGATCTAGATGAGAACAAATAGCACATACCTGGATTGGTGTGTCCTGTTGCAGAGGTGATATTTTCTGAGCAGTCATGGCCTTGATAATAGCCATCTGATTGGGCAATCCCCCACTGAGGTTTACTTCATACATGCCCTTGTTTTTGACTCCTCTCCTTCCTCTTTAGCAGAATTGTTGGAAATGCTCACTTAATGTCTCAAAAAGTTCCATCGCTTCCTCACTTCTCCTTGAAGATGAAGCTTCGTCATTGACAAACTCATGTATTCTCGTATTTTGTTTATACAATTTTGACTTCGAATAAGAATGTTGTAGATTTTCATTCAATTGGTTGATTTATATCTTTTAATTGAATGTGATGAACTGTTATGTGTTGGAGTTGGATATTTAATGTCTTTCATCCTTCGGATACATCAATTCATTCGATTGAAATCGGGTATCCGTTGTGATTCGCTAACCAAACGGATACATAGGATGATTTAATTTCAAATCGGATAATTGTTGTGATTTGTAAAATGGGTAGATTCATTGAATGATTTAAACTTGATATTTGTAAAACATCGAACAACAGTTTGAGCACAATAGTTTGTCGATTGTATGAACAAATACGAGAATATAGAGTTAAGATTTAGCGAAGTGGATTCTAAAACCTTAGTGTTCTTTACCATTTTATTTAATCATTTTCTTTAGTTTATGTTTTGTTTTAGCACAACAAAAATCACGAAATTCGGAACTAGGTTAAAATAGGATTAGTTTAGATAAGAATTAATTTTCACAACACAATTCCCTGTGGATCGACCTCACACTTGCACACGCTGTACTGCATACGACTTGTGCGCTTGCGAGTATAATTAAATTTGTACATCAAATTTTGGCGCCGTTGCCGGGGATTTGTTTGTTTGTGAAATTCATTTTTATTTGGATTAATTTAGTTTTCAACTAGTCTTTTTCTTTTTGCAATTTTATTTTATTGTATTTGTTATTATTTCTGCCATTTTGATCTAAAAAAAAAAAAAAAAAAAAAAGGTTTGTTGTTTCTGTTTTTCTTGCTGCAGTTTCAGAGAATTTTAGTTTCGGTCAGTACGCTCGATCGCACTCCATCTGCGATCAAGCGCACTAAAGCCTTTTTAGCAAGCAGCCGGTGTGCCTGCGCTCGCTCCATTCTGCAAGTGCGCACGAGCGCACAACGAACGCACATATACGATCGAGCGCATTGTTTCTGCGCTCGAGCGCAACATCAGAAGCAGCTAAGCCCATTTTTTTTGTTGTTGTTTTGAAATTTCTTTTGTATATTGTTGTCGAATAGTTTGTTCTATTTTTTTTTTTTTTTTTTTTTTTGGGTGTTTGTGTCCTTTCTGTGATTATTCATTGTTGTTTAATCAGTTTGTTTGAACACTCGAGATTGGTGTATGCTTGGTTGGAGATCCCTAAACTTAGATTTGACACCTTTAGGTCCCGACATTGATAGAACTCTTAGGAGAACTCGGAGAGCACCTGTTGAGAGTGAGGATAGAGGTGAAATGGGAGACCAACAAGATAACATAGAGGAACCTAGCGCTGAGCATGAGGATCCTAGAGCTAGAAATCTCGAGCAAGCTAGAGCTTGGAATGTGGACTTCACCACGTCACTTAGGGAGTTGTTCGCACCTATGGACTTCACTACATCCCATCCGTGTATAGTGTTGCCACCAACCAATGCTACTCATTTTGATTTGAAACCTCATGTCATCCAACTCCTACCATCGTTCCATGGCCTAGAACTTGAAAATCCTTACAGTCATGTAGAGAAATTCAAGGACATATACGCCACTTTCAAATTTCAAAATTTCTCCGAAGAGTCTGTCCATCTCAGACTATTTCCTTTCTCTCTGCAAGACAAAGCCAGGGCATGGTTGGACTCCAACACGCCCGGATCCATTACATCTTGGGAAAGCTTGTTAACCAAGTTCTATAACAAGTATTTCCCAATGTCAAAGGTCAATGAATGCAGAAAGGAAATAAGTTCCTTCACTCAGGAGGAGGACGAGAAATTTTCGGAGTGTTGGGAAAGATTTAAGGAGTTGTTGATAAGATGCCCTCCACATGGTTATGAGAAGTGGAGACTCGTTCAGTTTTTCTACCAAGGATTGACCTAATCCAACCGTAGTATGATCGATTCAATGAATGGAGGAGCATTCTTAAGTCTAACAGGGGATGCAGCATATAAGGCACTAGATAAGTTGTCTGACAGCTCACAACAGTGGGATTTTTCGAGTTGTCTGGATAAATCTGCACGTATTCCCAAGAAAGGTGGCATCTATGAGGTCAAGGAGGACACTGATTTGAGGATAAAGATAGATGCTCTGACCAAGAAGGTTGAAGCCCTGGCAGTGGGTCAATCCGTAAATGCGGCCAACACATTCAATGTTGATGGCTGTTCAATCTGTGCTAATCCTATGCACTTAGCACAGAATTGTCTATTTTCACCGGCTTTTGCCGAGTGCTCCATGGAACAAGTGAACGCCTTCAATGACTTTAGGAAGCAAGCAAGCGGACCATACTCGGAGACATACAATCCAGGGTGGCGGAACCACCCTAATTTCTCATGGAAGCAGAGCCAACCAATGAATCAAGGATTTCCTTCACAGAATCATGGTCATTCAACTCAACCAGCGCAACATCCTGCATCTTCGTCACAATCATCGCTGGAGGAAACGATGAAGACATTCATACAATCGAATAGCCAGACCATACAAGAGCTCAAAAACTCTACCATGGCAAATACCCAAGCAATAGATGAAGTGAAGAATGCCACCATGGTTAACACCCAAGCAATTGCGAAGATGGAGAGTCAGATTGGACAGATAGCCAATCACTTGGGTGAGAGAGAAAAAGGGAAATTGCCAGTCAGCCCGTGCCCAACCCAAAAGGTCAATATATGGTTGGAAATTCCTCAAATCCTGCACACGAGCAAGAACATGTGCAAGCAATTGTCACACTGAGGTCAGGGAGACAAGTGGACAATCAGGTGGTTGAGCAAGAAGAAGACCCTGCGGAGCAAGAACAGGAAAAGAGTGGCAACAAAGAGAAGAGAGATGCCGAGCCATCTACAGCCACGCCCATTATTGAGGAACCTCCTAGGTCATTTGTGCCAAAAGCACCTTACCCTGAAAGGTTGCAAGCACCCAAGAAAGGAGGGAAGTTTGAGGACATCCTCAAAGTGTTCAAGCAGGTCCAAATCAATATTCCATATTTGGACGCCATCCAACAAGTGCCTTCTTATGCGAAGTTCTAGAAGGATTTGATCACACTTAAGAGAAGAACAAATGTCCCGAAGAAAGCATTTTTGACCGAGCAAGTTAGCTCTATCCTTCAGTGCAAGTTGCCCATTAAGTATAAGGACCCTGGGTGTCCTACTATCTCTTGCACGATAGGAGTCAGTCGAATTGAGAAGGCTCTTTTAGATCTTGCGGCGAGTGTGAATCTCCTACCCTATTCAGTTTACCTACAATTAGGGTTAGGAGAACTGAAGCCCACGTCGATGACACTTCAGTTGGCTGACAGGTAAGTTAAGATACCACGGGGAGTTATTGAGGATGTCCTGATCAAGGTGGATAAGTTTTACTTTCCCGTGGACTTCATTGTGCTAGACATAGAACCGGTCAAGAATGTTGGAATTCAAATACCGGTGATTCTAGGGCGACCATTCTTAGCTACGGCTAACGCCCTGATTAATTGTAGGACAGGGGTGATGAAGATTTCCTTCGGAAATATGACAGTGGAGCTGAATGTCTTTGATATCAGCAAACAACCATTGGAGTATGATGAAGTGAGAAATGTATGCTTGATTGAGGAGATTATGGAGGAGACAATGAATGAATCAAGCATAGAAGACCCCTTGGAGGCATGCTTTGCTCAGTTTGGAGAGGATTTGGATTTGGACAAGTTGCTTGAGCAAGCAGATGCAATTTTGGAGACTGCTCCTCTGGTGAGCAGTGAGAAGGAGGAGACAACAACACTTGATCCCCCAAAGAAGGAACTTAAGCCTCTACCAGATAACCTTAAGTATAAGTTCCTAGGTCCAGCAGATACTTTGCCTGTGATTATAGCTTCGGATTTGGTTGATGCTCAAAAGGAAAAATTGCTAGAGGTGTTAAGAGAGCACAAGGAAGCTATTGGTTGGACCATTGAGGATATCGAGGGGATCAGTCCCTCGGTGGTGATGCATAAGATACATTTAGAGGAGAATGCCAAGCCATCGAGGGAGCCACAGAGAAGGTTAAACTCAGCTATGCAAGAGGTTATAAGGGCTGAAGTGATTAAGTTGTTGGATGCAGGGATCATTTATCTAATCTCGGATAGCAAGTGGGTAAGCCCAATTCATGTTGTGCCAAAGCGGGCTGGATTGACGGTAGTAAAGAACAAGGATGATGAGTTGGTCCCAACTCGTATTCAGTCAGGATGGAGAGTTTGCATAGACTACTGCAAGCAAAATGCCGCCACAAGGAAGGATCATTTTCCACTCCCATTCATTGATCAGATGGTGGAACGTTTGGCTGGGCATGCATACTATTGCTTCTTGGATGGTTATTCTGGATATAACCAGGTCCCTGTGGACCCCGAAGATCAAGAGAAGACGACGTTTACTTGCCCTATTGGGACGTTCGCCTACCGTCGCATACCCTTTGGGTTATGCAATGCACCTGCTACTTTTCAGCGGTGCATGATCAGTATTTTTTCTGACATGGTAAAACGTTTCCTTGAGGTTTTCATGGATGACTTCTCTGTCTTCGGTTCATCATTTGAGGAGTGTTTGCACCGCCTCACCTTGGTTTTAGTGCGGTGCAAGGAGAAGAACTTGGTGCTCAATTGGGAGAAGAGCCATTTCATCGTGAAGCAAGGCATTGTACTGGGGCACGTCATATCTCATCGGGGGATAGAGGTTGACAAAGCTAAGGTAGATTTGATTTCCAACCTTCCACCCCCTCGTACGGTGAAGGAGGTTCGTTCTTTTCTAGGCCATGCAGGATTTTATAGGCGATTCATCTAGGACTTTAGCAAGATCGCCAGGCCCTTGTGAAAATTGTTGGTAAAGGATGCCCCATTTGTGTTTGATGAGGACTGTAAGATAGCATTTGGGGATCTAAAGAGAATTCTGACGTCCACACCTATTATTCAGCCGCCCAACTGGGGTGTACCATTTGAGATCATGTGTGATGCATCGGAGTATGCAGTCGGATCTGTTTTGGGGCAGCGTGTTGATAGACTCCCCCACGTCATTTACTATGCAAGCAGGACTCTAAATGACGCACAACTCAATTACTCTACCACGGAGAAGGAGTTGTTGGCAGTCGTTTTTGCGCTAGACAAGTTCAAATCCTATTTACGAGGATCTAAAGTCATCATCTTTTCGGATCACGCAACATTGAAGTATCTTTTTTCCAAAAAAGATGCTAAATCTCATCTGATCCGATGGATTTTGCTACTTCAGGAGTTCGACATAGAAATTCGGGACAAGAAGGGTTCCAAAAATATGGTGGCAGATCATTTCTCTAGATTGACTGTGGATTACATTGAGGACGCCAGCCCCATTTCGGAGACTTTCCCTGATGAGCAATTGATGCGCATTGCTCATGAGCCCGCACCATGGTTTGCTGACATAGTGAACCATCTCGTCACCGGCCAACTGCCTCAGCAGTGGGGGCGACAAGATAGGTCCAGATTTTCGTCCATGGTGAAACATTTTTTCTGGGACGATCCTTACCTGTTCAAGTATTGTCCCGATCAGATCATTAGGAGGTGTATACCTGAGCATGACCAATCCAATGTCATCTCCTTTTGTCATGATCATGCTTGTGGAGGCCATTTCAGTGCTAAAAAGACCGCTGCCAAAATTTTGCATTGTGGATTCTATTGGCCTACCCTTTTCAGAGACGCCCACGCTTATTGTATATCTTGTGAGCGTTGTCAGAAGCTAGGGAGTATCTCTAGGAGGAATATGATGCCCCTCAATCCCATTTTGATTGTTGAGATTTTTGATGCATGGGGCATCGATTTCATGGGACCTTTCCCGAACTCCTTTGGCTATTTGTACATCTTGGTTGCTGTGGACTATGTGTCCAAATGGGTGGAAGCGGTTGCGTGCAAGACCAATAACCATAGAGTTGTGGTCCAGTTTTTGAGAGATACTATCTTTGCTCGTTTTGGTACGCCTCGAGCAATTATAAGTGATGGAGGTAAACATTTTTGCAATCGGATTTTTGAGCAGTTGATGAAGAAGTATTTCATCACACATAAGGTTGCCACCCCGTATCACCCACAACCAAGTAGACAGGTTGAAGTTTCCAATCGAGAGATTGAACATATTTTGTAAAAAACTGTAAACCCCAATAGAAAAGATTGGTCTATGCGATTGAGTGACGCACTGTGGGCATATAGGACAGCTTTCAAGACCCCGATTGGGTTGTCACCCTATCGGCTTGTGTACGGGAAGGCATGTCATCTTCCCGTGGAGTTGGAGCATAGAGCATATTGGGCCATCAAGCAACTGAACTTCAATCTTTTGAAGGCTGGCTCACAAAGGAAGCTCCAACTCAATGAATTGGAGGAGTTGAGGAATGATGCTTATGATTCTGCGCGGTTGTAGAAGGCACAGATGAAGAAGGCTCATGACCAGAGCAATTTGAGACGAACTTTTGAGCCTGGTGAGAAAGTCCTTCTTTACAATTCACGGCTGCATCTTTTCCCAGGCAAGTTGAAATCTCAGTGGACAGGCCCATTTATCATTCGGACAGTTTTTCCTCATGGGCCATCGAGATTGAGGATCCTCAGAATGGTAACACCTTCAAGGTGAATGGACAGAGATTAAAACCATTCTTAGAGTTGAGGAGTAAGGAGATTGAGACGACATTGTTGGAGGATCCGAGTTATTCTGAGTGATTGTCGTCTTTTGTGGAGAGTTTGGCTGAAGACTTAAAACTTAGCACTGGTGGGAGGCAACCCTCATTCTTTCCCTTACCATTTTATCTTGTTTGTGTGTTTCTATTGTGTTTTTCAGGGCAAGTGTCTGCCATTCAAGCTTGGGGGAGCATTCTCCTACGTTACACCCGACTTGTGCCGCTCACCTGGTATTGTATCTCTGGACCCACTGGGGATAATGTGTTGTTTTAGTTTGGGGGTGGGGTAGACATTTCTTTGTCGTTTTCCTTGATTATTCGTGTTGTTTTGTTAAAAAAAAAAAAAAACAAAAAAAACATTTGCAATGTTATTGATTAAGCAAGGGTAACACCTATTCTGTGGTTTGCATGGCATTGGTCTGTTTAGCATTTTGAACACATCATATCATTAGGAGTCTTAGTCTTTTGACTCATTGTTGGATTAGAGAGATTTCACATGTTTGAATTTATCACCACAGGCACACTAGCATAGAATCGGTGAGGTATAAGATTTGACTTGATTAGGGTGTATTTTGAGATTGGTAGGATGAAGTGTGATGAAACCTTGACTTGAAAAAAAAAAAAAAAAAAAAAAAAAAAAAAAAAAATCAGTTTGAGCTTCTCATTGAGTAACCGGACCTCATACCTCACAAAGCATTGAGTGTTCGCGTAAAAAGATAAGAAACCTAACATGGTTGGTTGTATGGCTAGTTTGGCTTCGTAGCCTAGTTGACTTGAGTAATTAAGCCCTTAGGGATGTTTCTACATCTAGTGCCCTAAAACCATTTGGTTTGGGAGTCTTTGGCCCAACACTCGTTACATAGGTCAATTAGAAAGCTTAAGAAAGCTAAGCATTGCACAGCCTACACAAAAAAAAAAAAAAAAAAAAAAAAAAAAAAAAAAAAAAAAAATTAAGCCTTGGTTGTTTCATCTGAGCGAATTCCTATCACTTCTAAGGTACACCCAAGTTTGAGAATAAATTGAAGCCTCATGATTATATGTTAGTCTCACATTGCACTTATCGGAACATGTGTTGTCTCAAATTTCCATCTTTGAGTTGAATGATTTGTGGTTGTTTTGATGATGTGATTGTAGTGTGCACTCTGATAAACCTACTCACGATGTTAAAAACCATGTGTTTGTGTGGAACTCCTTGGTTGTCAAATAACATAATGCAGAAATGTTTGTGGGTATCATTACTGTTAAACCCTCACGAGACTTCACTCGTCCTCTAGGGATGCCTAGGGGTTTAAAAGGCTTGTTGCATATGCTAAATGCAATCGTTTCTCCCACGACAGCGGACTTATGTTTCTTGTTTTCATTTTGTTTTGCTAAGGGACTAGCAAAATGTAAGTTTGGGGGTATTTGATGGGTGCCAAATATTGTATATTTGGACCCCTTTACTTATGTTTGTTAAGCTCTTAGCTGTGTTAATTTCTGATGTTTTTTGTTAGTTTTGGTGTTTTGGTGTGTTGCAGGTCATTAAGAGAAAACTGCGGTTTGAGGGTGGAAATAAGCAAATAACTGAAGATCCCTGGAAGTGCGATCGAGCGCATAGAGCGACGATCGAGCGCACCTGCACTCGAGCGCAATCACGGCACGCTCGAGCGCACGACCACGTCAGCCCTAGCATGCATCGCTTAAGTGCTGCACCGCCGGAGCCTTGAAAAAACCCGAGTGCGCTCGAGCACACCTTGGGTGCGATCGAGCGCACTCACACTGACCTAGCAGCGCTGAACCCTAGTTTTTTATTATTTATATACAACTTTTTCTCTTGTAACGGATATGGGGAGACGCCGTTTTAAGCTGAATTACGACGTATTGCCGTGGGGAAGCTTTTCCTTTGTTTTCCATTGTAAGTTTATTCTTTTGATGATGACAATTCAATTTTTGGTTGTTATTGTTATCATAAGAGGCTAAATCTTTCAACTAAGGTTGAAGATGAAGCTTCGTCATTGACAAACTCATGTATTCTCGTATTTTGTCTATACAATTTTGACTTCGAATAAGAATGTTGTAGATTTTCATTCAATTGGTTGATTTATATCTTTTAATTGAATGTGATGAACTGTTATGTGTTGGAGTTGGATATTTAATGTCTTTCATCCTTCGGATACATCAATTCATTCAATTGAAATCGGATATCCGTTGTGATTCGTTAACCAAACAGATACATAGGATTATTTAATTTCAAATCGGATAATTGTTGTGATTTGTAAAATGGGTGGATTCATTGAATGATTTAAACTTGATATTTGTAAAACATCGAACAACAGTTTGAGCACAATAGTTTGTCGATTGTATGAACAAATACAAGAATATAGAGTTAAGATTTAGCGAAGTGGATTCTAAAACCTTAGTGTTCTTTACTGATAAGTGCAGAAAATAAACTGGAGGAAAAAACTTTACAGCGCTTTCCCCGATCGTGCGGATGTCCAACAAATCCCTTCCACCCCTTCTTCTTCAAAACTTCATACCCCTCTGGAAGGAGATTTCGCCATCTTTTGTAGACTAGCTTGCTTCGAAGGATCTTCTTAGGAAAGTGGTTCCTAGATTTGTGTGCTTGTGTGCACAAGTCTTAAAGTATCTTGACATAAGATGGCTCTTTGAGACATTCAGGCGATGAAGCTTTGGGCTCTTGATATGTCTTAAGAGGGACAGTGATGCAGGCAAGAGCTTCAGTACTCACTTCCATGTCACTGGGAAGATCAGGATCTGTTGGTGGCTCACTGTTCTCATGGTGCTCAACTTGCTCAGGGTGTTCAACTTGCTCCTCTTTCTTTTCCTCCTCTTTGTTATCCATAATTTTCCCACTCTCTAGTGTGATGGTGACTTGAGCATGCTCATGATAAGAATTTTCGGAATCATCCTCATCAATCATGTAATACCTTTCAGCCATCAGCTGACTTTGAAGCTCTTCTTCCTCTATTCTGTTGAAGTCAGCAACTAGATGACCAATCTGTCCTTCTATCTTGGACATGGCCTGCTTAAGTTCTTGTATGTCTCTGCCATTAGCCATGTTGGAATTCCTCAGCTCCTGTACAGCTTGATTGGTAAAACCTTTTAGCTCTTGTATAGCTTGGGAGTTAGAATTCTTTAGCTCTTGTATAGCTTGGGAGTTGGACTGGTCGACTTTTTCTATTAATGTTTTCATCATATCTTCCAGTGATGACTGTGGTGCAGGCTATGGCTCTTGAGTGGTAGACTGATAAATAGGAGGTTGAGCTTGATGATCGAACTGCGGATATTCTAAATGGTGCAATTCATCAAATTGGTGAGCATAATTTCCTGTAGCTTGAGCTGACCATGAGAAATTAGATTGGTTGCTCCAGTCCGAGTTATAATAATTAAAATTTGAATCAAACCCCGGGCTGGAGAAACTGGTGTTCATTTGTTCATATGAAAAGTTAGATCTAGCTGCTCTGATTTGGTCTAATTTGTCCCATAAGTCATCGAGTTCAGCTCGCAGATCTGGACAATTGTTTTCCTCATGATAAGGATTGAAACAATATAAACATGGTTTATGTGGGTAAAAATTTTGAGGGTAGTTGGTAGAAGCTGGTGTCCTATAACTAGGAGAGGCATTAAAATCATTAAAATGAAAATTCATACTTCCCCCTCACTTTTTAACATGCAAATATCCCACATAAAACAGTAACTATTTTTATTTTTTATTTTTAAATTATAATAAAAAACAACTAACTAACTAAAAAAATAAAACAAAAATTTAAAAACTCACAAAAATGACCAAAAATAAATTTTTGGGAAAAATCTACAGAACTGCTGCAGTTGCTGCCTTTACTATAGGGCTGCGCGGAAGGTGCTGCGGCAAAACTGTAAAACAAGCCAAAACAAAACAACAAAAAAACAATAAGAAAAATCTTTTTTCTTTTCTTAGTAACACGAATAAAACAATATAAATTGCAGAAAAATAAAATCCTAATTATAACTAGTAGAAGAATAAAACTAATTTAGAAATAAATTAGTTTCAAAAATTGAACAATTCCCCGGCAACGGTGCCAAAAACTTGTTATGCAAATTTATTTAACTCGCAAGTGCACGAATCAATTATAGTTTAATGGATTGCAAGTGCGAGATCGATCCCACAGAGAATTGTATTTTTGAAAGAGCAATTTATATCTAAACTAATTAAATCATAATCTAGTTCTAAAAGGGTTTTGATTTTTGAGTTTTGAAAATTAAAGGATAAACATAAACTAAATAAAATAAGTAAATCTAAGGATAAAGGTACTAAGGTTTGGGAATTCACACTCACCAAATCATAATAACATAAACTAAATAAAATAAGTAAATCTAAGGATAAAGGTACTAAGGTTTGGGAATTCACACTCACCAAATCATAATAACATACTTTATGTTCATCAATATTAATCCGAAGTTCTCACAAATTAAATCATAGATATGTTTTACTATGCTTCAAAGAATTAATCAAAACCATTCCATGTATACATTCATTAACCAAATCACAAAAGGAATCCAAATTCAATTGAAACACCAGATGTATCCGTAGAACAAATCACAAGGGATATCCAATTTTTATGAGTTAAAAGCCAAGCAATCAATCATATGAAATTATCTCAAATCATCACATGTATCCTTGAATCACAAGAGATATCCAAGAATCACTCCATACAATTGATTAGAAGTAAAACAATTGAAATATAAAACCCAATAAAATCAGAATAATAAAAACTTACATAAAAGTATTGATGTTCTTCATCGGTGAGGCTTTATCCCCAACCTTAGTTGGGAATTTAGCTCCACATAAAAATAAAATCTAAACCTAAACCTAAACCTAAAGAAAAACTAAACAAAAGAATTTTGCTCTCTGGGATTGTGTCCCTTTTCTTGAATGCAAAGAAGTTTATTTATAGGCTTAGGGAAGTCCTAGAAGCCCAAGTAAACCTAGAAAATTCGAAGGTCTATCTCCCAGTCAAAATAGAAGTCTGAAATCGGAATGGGATTCGTCCAAATTTGTGTCTTTTAATTATGGGGCGATTTTGGCATAGAAACCGTCCTAATTACGAAAATCCTATTTCACAACAAATTGTAGTATTTTGAGCTAGCTTTCCAATGCCATTTGAATCACTTCAATCCGATATTTGAGCGGAGAGTTATGGTCAAAATACTAAGACGTATGCAAAATCTGAATTTGAATCCGATCCGAAATCTTATCCAATCTGAACTTTAATCTGATTTAACCTTTTCTTGGATTTGGTTAGACTTAACCACACAATCTAGGTCTTCTCAAAGTATTCTTTCTTCCAAACTTTTCATTTTTCCCTTTTAAAGCTGTAGTTTTTCTTCAATGACCTACAAAATACTAAAAGCACAAAACTAACACAAAATATTAAATAACGACACAGCTAAATGATTAACTAATGTAAATAAAGGGGTCCAAATATGCAATATTTGGCACTTATCATTTACCATTTTATTTAATCATTTTCTTTAGTTTATGTTTTGTTTTAGCACAACAAAAATCACGAAATTCGGAACTAGGTTAAAATAGGATTAGTTTAGATAAGAATTAATTTTCACAACACAATTCCCAGTGGATCGACCTCGCACTTGCACACGCTGTACTGCACACGACTCGTGCGCTTGCGAGTACAATTAAATTTGTACATCACTCCTCTCCATAAATGTTCCTCCACAAGCTGAATCAACCATCCCTTTGTTAGTGTCATCTAATCCTTCATAGAAAATTTGTACCTGCTCATCTTGAGGGATGTTGTGATGTGGGCACTTTAGAAGCAAGGAATTGAAGTGATCCCAGGCCTCAAAAAACAAATCTCCGTCTCGTTGTTGGAACATTTGAAGTTCCCTTTTAAGTTGTTTTGTCTTCTAGGCTGGGAAAAACTTCTTTAGAAACTTGGTGGTTAATTCTTCCCAAGTATGGATAGAATCTGTAGCCAAAGAATTGTACCACAGTTTAGCATTATCTTTCAAAGAAAAGGGGAAGAGGACTAACTTGAGTCTCTCTGGAGTTAGGCCTTGGACATGTTGCAACTTGCATAAATCAAAGAATTCGTTAAGATACAAGTTGGGATCCTCAGTAGCTGTGCCTTTGAAGTGAGTCAACGCATTAAGGATTTGAGGAGAAATATAATAGCTGGTTTTCACCTCCGATTGATATGCTATGCATGAGGGTTGATGGAGGTTTGCTAGAACAAATGCCTGCTTCATCGGTCTCCTCACCCATGGGGGATTTGCCTCTAATGGTCTTGGTCCATTTGGATTCTCTTGCAAATCTTTCATCTCAATTTCTTCCTCTTCTTCTTTGTCTCTAGGTCGTTGTCAAATTGACCGCTCAATTTCAGGATCGAGTGGAATAATGGTTGAGGCTTGAGATCGACGACCTTGCATCAACTGAATTGCTTCTTCAGTTGGGCAGCTTCAGTACTGCTGGTCCGGATGCTCCCTGGAACTGCGCTCGATCGCAGGTGGGTGCGTTTGATCGCAATGCGCTCGATCACACTTGGCTAACGATTGATCGCAATCACAGAATGCCAATCCGCAACCTGAAACAGAAAATAGGAAGTTAGGGAAAACGAAAAATCTTTTTGATTTTTGATAACAACTAAATTTAAAATTGAAAATTAAAATAACACAGCTAAAGGAAAATAAATCTAAACAAAATTCGCCGCACTCCCCGACAAAGGCGCCAAACACTTGTTGTGCCAAATATCTACCTAAATTACTAGGTAAATAATGGTACGTTTTACCTGCAAGTGCACAAGGTCAACATAGTAGTATATGGTGCAAGTACAGGATCAGTCCCACCAGGATTGCTGAATTTCGCTTAAAAATAAATTCCTTAAGTAAAACAAAGATTGAAATTTTTAAGTGATGATAACAAAAGGTAGGGCTTTGATATCCACCACTAATTATATTCAGCTAATATAACAATATGCCAATGCTTTGATCATGTTATGCATATCTAATGTTTGTTAACCTAAGGGCATGAGATATATTCCTTAAGCTGTAGATTTCCCTAAGCAACGAGTTAGGCATGGATGTATACTCTAACTCTTTTCTTTTCTAAGGGATTTAGCATGGTGTATACTAAGTTGTTCCTTAGGAAAGCATATACTCTATGGAAATCGACAAACACATGAGGACTAGGGCATGGGCGTATACTCCCGGTTCCCCATGTTGATTAACCCAAGAACCGAGGCGTGGATTCTTTTGTTACTTTTATTAAACCCAGGACTCAGCCATCCAAATTGATTTAACTAACTAGTCCATACCACATGCATATGTTGATCAGGCACACACATATGAGGAATTCATACAAGCAGGTGTTAATCAAGTTAAATAGCACAACAAGATCATTACAAAGGCGCCAATATTGAAATATTAACTAAACATAACTAGGGCTTCAATCTAGCCCTACTAAATAAATTAGCTACACATTAAGTTGATGTTAAACATCTTCATAAAATAAAAGAAAAGAAAGGGAAAGAATAAACCCGAGACTTGAACTTGAAGAGCTCCTATTCTCCTCCTTACAAAGCATCCTTATTCTAAACGCTTAAGGGTCTATTTATAGGCTTTAGAAGTCCTTGACAAACTAGTAAACCTAGGAATTTCGTAAGGTTTCAAAACCCATTACAATTGGGAGTTGGAAAACCCTAATATGGAAATATTAGCATCATGGCCGCAGCTTTGAGGTGTCTCCTGCGCACGGGTGAGATCAATCGCAACCCATGTGCGCTCAATCGTAGGTCTGTGATTGATCCCATTTTGTTATGCACTCGATCGCTCCTGGCTTGCTTCGTGCTATGTCTTCTTTGGTAGTGCACTCGATTGCAGGGAACGTGCAATCGATCGCAGTGTCAAGGGCTCCCATTTTTCCCTTCTTCTCACTTTGAGCCCAAATCTTCCAGATTTACTTCATTTTCTTCCAAAAGCCTACAAAAGTATGGAAAACATAAAAAGGAATTAAAATGACCTAATTAACTAAATCCAAAGGTTTAAAACATGCAAGTTAAGGGCTAAAAATATGAATATTTTCGCACTTAACATCGGGCTCGGTCGTCCCGTTAATGTTATGTATGGTAGCGTACAATAGCAGGGGCACCGGTATTGTATTACAGGTCCCTCGAGACAGCGCCAATCCTGCTGTGAATGTGTAATATCTCGGGTAGACCATACTATTGAACTATCATTGTTACTCATGGTCATATGCATATATCATATATCTATATCACATTCATGGAAAACTGTCATGATTAAACTGCTGCCTACCTTATAAAATGGAGTTCATTACTAAACTGACATGGGTATTATTTGTGTTAATATTCAACAAGTCTTAGACTTACCCCCTTCTTTTTATTTTATGTCATTCCCCTTCATTATGAATAATTGCATGGATTAGCTAGAATAGACGGTGATGCCTATGGACCAGACTTGG
Source organism: Corylus avellana (assembly GCF_965113065.1). Lineage (NCBI taxonomy): Eukaryota > Viridiplantae > Streptophyta > Magnoliopsida > Fagales > Betulaceae > Corylus > Corylus avellana. The sequence goes on from NC_142499.1 coordinate 15,535,835, forward strand.
GTGATTGCACAGGACCTGATCCATGTCATTTTTTAGAATATGGACTCAGTTTGGTTGAAGTCCATGTGGGATGATGGAGGAACTCCCCGAGCATAGATGATCGAGATTATTATCTCATTTACATTACTTAAACTTAGGATTTGATCTGTTGATCTTTTCTAAGACAATTATGTTTTGAGGATTGTAACCCTTTTGTTGTGGTGATGGTCTGATGACCGATACATTTGGTGACTTCTTTTAATCTATGAGGAATTATGTTTACTCTGGTGAATGATGTGTCAATGTTTTATTACTACTCTCTATTCCTAAAGTCTAGAAAGTCTTCCGCTTAGGTCTCTTGCTTATGAGAGGTTATGATCCCTAAGTCTTGTCCCGCGAGGGGTAGGGCTGGGAGGCGAACCATGAAGATAGTTACCAGTTAACTGATTTTTGTCGGGATCATTACATATATTATCTGAGAGTTTCTCTGCTGCGTTGTTTCAGGGTCAGAAGGTACCCCGTTTATTTCTTCCAGGTTCGTGATCCCAAAAACTGCATCAGGAACACCAGGCCTAGATCTTCAAACTTGTCTATCGAGTTTTGTGCTAGTCTCCAAAACCATTCCATGGCACTTCCAAGCAATGTTGTCGGGAACGCTCTACATGCCAACTCATCGGGGGTTACTTGGAGATCCAAGTGGGATCGAAAGTTTTCTAGGAGTTCCATTGGATCACACATGCCAAAATAAGCTAGCAATTTGCGGGACTTTAAACTTGTCAAGTAAACGGTATTCTGTTACCCTCTTGGTAAAGGGTGAATCGGTACCTTACAACAACCTATTGACTAGAGAGGTTTTTCCCTTTTTTTGTAATCTATATCTAGATACCCCCTTTCATATTTTGCCATGATCTGGTTTAAATCTCCCGGAACTTGGTTACCTAGAACTTGGTTGTTCGGAACATGGTTGTCCGAAACATGGTTGTTCGAAACATGATGGTTGTCCAGAAGATGATGGTTGTTCTCCGGTCTCCCTCCCAATGGTGCTGCTTGTCTGAAGTTATCTTCCTGGCGATTATGACCATTGATATGGTTGCTTTGCTCATCTTCTGCTTCAATTCGCAGTTCCCGATTCGTCACAGAACATGATGGTCCTGAGGATCAGCATCGCAGTTCTTCATTTTGCCTTCATAAGGCTAGGACTTCAGCCTCTAATTCTACTACTTGATCTAGGTTTCCTCAACCCGGAGTGTGGGGTAGTGGATTGACTCGACCTGAATTTGGTGGGTTGATCACGATCATGGGATCTTTAAGATTTACTTGTTACCGGTTAGCTTGACTTCCGAAGCGTGTGTTAGCCACCATGATGAATTTTTAGTTTATGGAAAAACTAAAGTGTTTCCTACTAGGCACCAAACTTTTGGTACAATTTCGGTCGTATGAGAAAAACCTCGAAGCAGTCTCCGTATGGTGGATCACTATACACTTTCTTGTAGACTTAGGCCTTTCGTGATGGGCCTGGTTTGGCTTGCAAATTGATGGAACTATTGAAGGCAAATAATGATAGGAACAATAAATAAGCACACTAGAATTAGGGTGGTTCGGCTCCAAATGAACCTACATCCACTGTAAGAATTGCTATCATCTTACTCAGACTATTGATAAGATTACAACACAAGAGTCTCCAATTTTCCTTTATTTGTCTCTCGATTTGTTGCCTTCTTCTTTTCTGGCCCTCCTTTCTCTTCTTCGTCTTCTACCTTTATAATCCCCTTCTTCTCCCGGGTGCTCCTCCTTTCCAGCCTATTTCCCACCCATCAATTATTGAGTGGGTCATGGGGCATGGTCAAAGAATGAGTTAAATAATGATAATGGGGGACAAAGAATAAATAAAATATGCCTAGGGATGAAGGGAATAATGGGTCAGAATAAGTGGAGGGACCTCTGTCGTGTGTGTCCCCCCAATGCCGGTGTGGTATATAATTTAATAATCCCCTGACCCTACCCTTTATCTCCTTGTCAAATTCCTATCTAGCTGCCAGATCTGTCCCAAGTATTCATAACGTGGATGGCCACTCCCAGGCATTGAGGATCTTGGTTCTAGGGTGATTCGAATATCGTTTGCGTCTCGGTTATGTGTCTTCCGGGAGATCCTTATTCCCAGGGAAAGCTTATCCCCAGGAATCAATATGCCTAGAAGCGACTTTAGAGCATACTTTGTTGACTTTTGCTTATAATGTCTTCATCATTAAGAACCAATGAATGAGGACAAAGACCCCATCATGAATTATTCTGGCTTGGGGCCACTATTAAGAATTTGTTTAAGTGCAAATATCAACTCCTTGATTTTCATTTAACGAACGTCTTTATTTATGCAATCCAACAGTTCCTAAAGGGCTTGATGTTATTCTTTGGAGGCCCATGTCGTACGTACCTTATGGGCCGGCAGACTAAAATTATTCCCAACAATGGTCACTTATTGAATTTTTGGCATCCAAAATGGTGTGACTTTTCTTTCTTTAACTCGCTATATTATTAATAGTCATTCTTATCATTTATCAAATTAAGTCCATCTGCTCAACTCCATGTAGGCCTTAGAGAAATTGAAATTCCTCTTTATCCTTGATATTGAGATCACATTTATTTTAGGCGGTAGATTCCGGGGTATCATAGATAGTCCATAAATTTATCATGTATTCTTCATGGATCCAATTGTTGAAAGCTGCAAATCAAAATGCAAGTGGGTGGATTTTACAAGAAAAGTCAAAGAAAGCAAGCAAGTTGCTAGACATGTTTGTTCTAGCATTTACTTTCTTCACTTTCGGTGGCAGCCTTGTTTCACTTTAGTAGCCTTAGGTGTAGATTCTCATAGATCTTTAACGTAGTAGGTGGTGATTTAGTTGAAAAATTCAGCCATCAACTTTAAATTCTGCAACCTTTGTATTGAAGAAATCCTTGTATAAGGATATGGATGTACATTAAATTACAAGAAGGAAGAGTAAACAGTTATAGTTCTTTTCTATAAAATAATCAAATTCCTTTACTTCTTTCATCTCTTCTTTGTGAGTGTGAAAAGTGATTGTGTGAGAGGTGTGATATAGTTTGTAAACTTATCACCCATTTATTTTGGGTATTAGTTTGTAAACTCAATCCCAACAAATTGGTATCAAAGCCAGTTAATTCCTAGCATTGCAGTCATGGCCTCCAATATGGTGCAAATCCAAGTTCCTTTGTTGAAAAAGAAAAATTATGAGAAGTGGTGCATCTAATTCAAAGCATTGTTTGGATCACAAGATCTTGGGAGATTGTCAGTACTGGGTATGTTGAGCCCACTCCGAAGTAAGAGGCCACTTACACTGCAGATCAAAAAGTCACTCTCAAAGACCAAAGAAAGGAAGGACAAGAAGGCGATGTATCTTCTTTATCAAGGATTTGATGATTCAAAGTTTGAGAAGTTCTTTGAAGCGGCAACGAGCAAAGCAATTTGGGATACCTTGAATACGATTTTCAAAGGTGTTGATCGAGTAAGGAGAGTTTGCCTTCAACCATTAAGGGCTTAATTTGAATATGCACATATGAATGAAGGAGAAAATGTCTCTGACTATTATTCTCAATTACTTGTAATCGTGAATGAAATGAAGAGAAATGGCAACAAAATTTGAAGATGTTCGTGTCATGGAAAAGATACTTCGATCCCTCACACCCAAATTTGAGAATGTGGTGACGGCAATTGACAAATCAAAGACTTGGAGACTATAAGTGCAGAGGAGCTGCTGGGATCTCTCCGAGTTCATGAACAACGCATTCTGAAGAATGCAGGCTCCACATCTCTTGAGCAAGCTTTGGACTCAAAATTAAATCTTGACAAACCAAAGGGAGGTTGTGGACAATGGGATTCGAGACGTGGTGGTGCCAACTGCCGTGGTCGAGGTCGAGGACGCAGTACTACACATCATCTTGGTCTATCTCAAGAAAAGAGAAATTTCTCTGACAGGCGAAAGCAGAATGTCCAATGTTGCAACTACGGAAAATACGGACACTATCCCTCAGAATGTTCGTACAAGAATGATGATCATGTCAACATTGTTGAAGCGCCTAATAACTTGAGTAATGAATCTACTTTATTACTAGTACAAAATGACTATGGCGGTCAACATGATGATTGGTACGTTGGCTCTGGTGCAAGCGATATGTGTGGAAGAAAAGAACTTTTTGTTGAGCTTAAAGGAGTTTGTGGAACTGTGAGTCTTGGAGATTCTTCAAAGCTCACAGTTGAAGGAAAAGGGAAGATCAAGATCTTTCTAAAAGATGGAAAAGAAGAATTCATCTCCGATGTTTATTACCAAGTATGAAAAAGCAATACTTTAAGCATCGGCCAACTCCTCTAGAAGGGATATATCGTACACATGGAGAATAATTTTCTCTCTCTAAGAGATACAAGTGGAAGGCTCATTGCACGTGTTCAAATGACGAAGAATTGTATGTTCCCTTGAACCTAAATACGAAGATCGAGAAATGCCTCATTGGACTCATTAAAAACGAGTCATGGCAGTGGCCTTTATGCTTTGGCCATCTTCACTTTAATGGCTTGAAGCTATTATCTTCTGGTAGAATGGTGCATGGTCTACCACAAATTGATTAGGCAAACCATGTATGTGAAGGATGTGTACTTGGTAAGTAGTCTTGACTCACTTTTCCAAGTGGTACGACATGGAGAGCGAAAGCACCACTGCAGTTGGTGCACACTGATACTTGTGGGCCATTGGAGCCCATATCATTTGGAGGTAACAAGTATTTCATTACCTTCATAGATGATTTCAATATAAAACCATGGGTTTACTTTCTCAAGGAGAAATCATTAGCCTTAGTTTTTTTCAACAACTTTAGGGCCCTCACCGAAGCGGAGAGTAATTGCAAGCTTGTAGCCGTTAGATTTGATCAAGGGGGTGAGTACACCTCAACTGCATTTCAATAATTTTGTAGAGAGAAAGGGATCAGACATCAATTCACTGCTGACTATACCCCATAGAAAAATGGGATAGCGGAAAGGAAGACTAGCACTATCCTTGACATGACAAGATCCATGCTTAAAGAGAAAGGACTGCTGAAGCAGTTGTGGGCCGAAGCTATAGCATGTTCAATGTATTTACTGAACCGGTGCCCAAGAAAGAGTGTCAAGAATGTGACACCGTAAGAAGCATGGAGTGGATACAAACCTAGTGTTGCACACCTATGAATTTTTGGGTGTGTTGCATATGCTCAAGTTCCTGAAGCGAAAAGAAGAAAACTTGATAATCGAGGTAAAAAATGTATCTTTGTCGGCTATAGTGAAGAGTCAAAGGCATACAAGCTCTATAACCCACTAACAAATAAAGTAATGGTTAGTATAAATGTTATCTTCAGTGAAGAAGAAGCATGGAATTGGAGCAGTAAAGAGGCGAACAAATAAAATGTTGTCTCAAATGAATCTGAAGAGCAATCGCCAGAAGTGACACCATCTGCTCCACCATCATCTCCTCAAGCTCCAACACCTTCACCACAAATAAGTCCTACATATGGGTCTTCATCTTCCAGTAATGAAAGCGAAAGAGGAATTCCAACCCCTATCAAGATGGGAAGCCTCAAGAATGTCTATGAACGATCATAAGAAGAAGAAATCAATCTTTTTTTTTTTTGGTATGCAGATCAAGAGCCTTTAACCTTCCAAGAACGTGTGGAAGAAGATTGTTGGAGATTAGCAATAGAAGAAGAAATTCATGCAATTGAGAAGAATGAAACCAGGGAGCTAACAACACTCCTACCAAATTAGAAGGCAATTGGTGTCAAATGGGTGTACAAGATCACACGCACTGCAGATGGCAATGTTGATCACTATAAAGCAAGACTCGTAGCTAAAGGGTATAAACAAAAGTATGGAATTGACTATGAAGAAGCCTTTGCGCATGTTGCTCGATTTGACACAGTGAGACTGTTGATCTCACTTGAAGCACATCATACTTGGAAGATTTACCAACTGGATGTCAAGTCAGCTTGTCTCAATGGAGTACTCCGTCTACATGAAGAATGGCAACAAAGGGGAATTTTTGATACTTTTTCTGTTTGCAGACGATCTACTATTCACTAGTAGTAGTGAAAAGATGTTTGCAAAGTTCAAGCAGTCTATGTTCAAAGAGTTGAAATGACTGACAATGGACTGATGTCATATTTTCTTGGAATCGAAGAGAAACAAGAAAACGATGGAATCTTTATCTCTCAAAAGAAATACATGAGAGAGATCTTGGAAAAGTTCAAGATGGATAGCTGTAATGCTTTCAATACTTCTATCACAACAGGACTGAAGCTGTCAAAAGAAGGAAAAGGAAAGCCCGCCGATTCAACTTTGTACAAGAGTCTCGTCGGAAGCTTAAGATATTTGACAATGATAAGGCCTGACATACTCTATGGAGTTGGACTCTTAAGTCGTTATATGGAGACACCAAGAGAATCTCACTAGCTAACTAAAAGAGGATTCTAAGTATATTAAAGGTACTCTCAAATTTGGCCTTTTCTATATTTATGGTAAAAATGCAGAATTAGTTGGCTATTTAGATAGTGACTAGAGAGGTGACCAAGATGAGAGAAAAAGCATAACTGGTTATGTGTTCTATCTTGGTTCAACTGCTTTCTCTTGGACATCAAAGAAGGAGGCAATTGTAGCCCTGTCTTCATATGAGGCTAAGTATGTGGCAATCTCTTCTACTGTTTGTGAAGCCATATGGCTAAGAAATTTTTTGGAGTCACTAAATCACCCACAAGAAGAATCTACAATGATTCATATGGACAGCAAGTCAACAATCAAGCTCTCAAAGAATCTGTTACAGCATGGAAGAAGCAAGCATATTGAAAGAGACAATCACTACTAGGGGTAAAAAGGCAGTTACGATTAGCGGTTATTGGCTAAAACCGCTAACTGTAACCGCCTATGCGGTATTTCGCTAGCCTTTCTGCTCACCTTGTTACTTTTTAAACTTGCTCAATGGTTAGCTTACACAGACAACTCACAAGCATGGGTTGAATGGAACATAATTCTTTGCTTGTGTTTTCATTATTCCTTGATTCTCATGTATATTTTGGACATTTTGAGCAAGTATGGGATAATTATTGCTTAATACATGAGTGTAGTGACCCAAATAATTAACCAAGCTTCGGTAGCTTAGTTAGATGGTAAATTTGGGTTTTGGGTCACTAGGAACAGCTGGAATGGCACTTTAGGTATTTTGGACTTTCTGACCGGACGTACGCTAGGGTTGCCGGACATACGCTCCTGTCATTAGTAGAGGACATATGCTTGGGGACCACCGTACATAAGTCTGCAAAAAGTACAAGGACTAACGATGGGGGACCACCGGACGTACGCTACTTTTTGGAAAACCTCTGGATAATACCTGGACGGGCGAGACTTAGGTGTAGTCTAACTAAACTACCGCAATCTACGGTAGTTTAGTTGGAAGGTTGAGATCTTCCAAGGGGTTTTGAACCCCGAAACGGCAGTAGGTTCTCTTCCATTTTTAAAAAACAAATTGACCCCGTTAACACCCATCCCATCCCCATTAACTCTCTCTTCTTCCCCTCACCCAAATACATTCATCCCTAAGGAAGGAAATTCCTGCCCCTTAATTCTCTCTTCTTCCCCTCACCGAAATACATTCTTATGGGTAGAAAAACCAAAAATCAGACAAAATCGACGCTGGCCCTAAAATGTGGAACTTCCTACCCAATTAACTCTCTCTTCTTCCCCTCACCGAAATACATTCTTATGGGTAGAAAAACCAAAAATTAGACAAAATCGACGCCGGCCCTAAAACGTGGGAAAACTTGAAGCTACTAAACCCAAAATCGACGCTGGCCCTCTGATGCGCTATGGGTAGATCCTCGACAGTATTCCCCTCTGGTGCACTATGGGTAAGCCTTGAAATGACGGTGACCTCAAAATTTCCCCCTCTCTCATCTCTCTCTCTCTCAGCAAAACCATCAACAACTGTAAATCAAATCTTCCCCTCTTTTTCTCCTCTCTTGGCAAAAACCGAACCGACAAATCAGCACCTGGCAATCAGATTGGACCACAAAATGTATTTGGGTGAAAGGAAGAAAAGAGAGTTAACGGGGATGGGATGGGAGTTAATGAGGTCAATTTGTTTTTTTAAATGGAAGGAGAACCTACTGCCGTTTTGGGGTTCAAAACCCCTTTGGAAGATCTCAACCTTCCAACTAAACTACCGTAGATTGCAGTAGTTTAGTTGGACCGCACCTAAGCCTTGCCCTACCTGGACATACGATACAGCCTTTGGACCGCCGGGTAAATAGTACCGGACGTACACCCCAATAGTACCGGACCATCTGTTACTTTTCAAAAGAGTTGGCGAGCATCTCCAGCTTTTCTCCTCTATAAATACTAACTTTACCCTCGCCCTTTTCTCGTTCAAAATTGACCCCAAGCTCGCAGAAACCTTTTTTTGAGTGTCGTTGTGCAAATTTATTTAACTCGCAAGTGTATGAATCGTTTGTAGTTTAATGGATTGCAAGTGCGAGGTCAATCCCACAGAGAATTGTGTTTTTGAAAAGTAAATTTATATCTAAACTAACTTTATCCTAACCTAGTTCCAAAAAGGGTTTTGAATTTGGGTTTTGAAAGCTAAAAGATAATTATAAACTAAACAACGTAAAACAAAAGATAAAGGTACTAACGATGCAGAATCCACACTCACCAAATCATAACATACTTCATGTTCATCAATATTAATCCGAAGTTCTCACAAATTAAATCTTATGTATGTTTTACTATGCTTCAAGGAATTAATCAAAACCATCTCATGTATCCATTCATTGTACAAATTACAAAATGAATCCAAATTTAATTGAAACACCAAATGTATCCAAAGAACAAATCACAAGGGATATCCAGGGCATATAAAACCAAGCACTCAATTTTGTAAAATTATCCTAAATCATCAAGTATATCCTTGAATCACAACAAGATATCCGAGAATCATGTCACATATTGAAAAGAAGTAAAACAATTGAAATCAAACTCAATAAAATAGGAATAATAAAAACTTACATAAAAGTAACGTTGTTCTTCATCGGTGAGGCTTCATCCTCAACCTTAGTTGGGAATTTAGCTCCACATGAAAATAAAACCTAAACCTAAACCTAAACCTAAACCTAAACCTAAACTAAACTAAAGAGAAAAACTGTGAAATTTTGTTATCCAAACTTGTATCCCAAAACTAGTCTATGGAATTGTATATCTTTTCTTGAATGCAAAGAGGGCTATTTATAGGCTTAGGGAAGTCCTAGAAGCCCTAGTCAACCTAAATAATTCAGAGGTCTATCTCCCAGTCCAAATAGAAGTAAACGTCCAAATTTGTAAACGTCTGAATTTGTATCCTTTTATTGCGGGACGATTTTGGCATAGTAAACGTCCGAACTAGGAAACTTCTATTTCACAAGGAATTGTATTATTTTGAGTTAGCTTTCCAATGCTGCTAGAATCACCTTAATCCAATATTTGAGAAAAAGTTATGGTCAAAATACTAAGACGTGTACAGAATCTGATTTTGTATCCAATTCGATTGTGACTCCGATTAGAGAAATTTTGATTTAATCCTCTCTTTGATTGGGTTAAACTTAACCACATCATCTAGGTCTTCTCAAAGTGTGATTTCTTCCAAACTTTGCATTTTTCCCTTTAAACATGCAGTTTTTTCTTCAACAACCTACAAAACACTAAAAACACAAAACATTAAATAACGACACAGCTAAAGGATTAACTAATATAAATAAAGGCATCCAAATATGCAATATTTAGCACTTATCAAGTGTGTTCTAGTGAGATTGTGTGTTTTGTGGAGAAGGAGAGGTGTTATGCTCTTTTCGTTCTAAGTCTTTATGCTCTTTTAATGCTTTCTAATGTAGCTTAGATGTTGGTTTGAAACTTTAGACACGTTATACCATTGATCTTGTTTAGAGTTGGGCTTACCATTCCATTGTGTTTTCTATTGCATGGAGACATTATTTTGAGATAGGTAGTCTTAAAAAGCCTTTTGGTAGCCTTAGAAATCGATTTGGTAGGATACGAGGATGAATGGACAAAATAAGGTTCTACCTGAAACCTTCTGGGCGGACGTGCAGCATCGAGCCCGGACGTACGGTTAGAAGCATTACAGGGAACGCTAATTTGGTTGGTCATCCGATAGCTCTTGTTTTCATGCTCTAGGGTTGTTTTAGTCAGACCTAGGACTAATAGAAGGTTTTCCACAAATTTGGAGGACCCGAACTTGTTGAAGGAGTACTCGGAGGATTTAATCTACCCAGGTGAGTTTTAACTCACATAATGCTCGCCGTTATTTCCCATGACTACACGTCTATTTTATGTACCAAAACATGCACATTTGCAACTCTCACAATTTACACTTGTTGCACTTGAACTCTAGCATTTTTGAGAAAAACGTTGTGTTGAATATGTTAACAAAGTAAGACTTGTAAAAAGGCATGCATGTAAAATACAGACAAGATAAATTGCATTGTATGACATGGTACACTGGTACGTGCAGTATAACGGCTATGGGCTTACTATACATGTTAGCTTTATGGTCAAATGTATGTGATTATATAGGCCTTGAATCCAATGGTTGTTTCGTGGCTGGCGCAGCCTTAATAGGCGGTCACTACAGGACAGACATCATTAACGGTGTGGGCCACCTGAGATCGGACTCGGTCATGCTGCTAGTGTTATGTACGGTAGCGTACAATGGCTGGGGCACTGGCATTGTATTACAGGTCCCTCGAGACAACGCCAACCCAGCTGAGAAGGGGTAATATCTCGGGTAGACCACACTATTGAATTATGACTGTTACCTTATATCATATGCATATATCATATATCTATATCACATCTATGGAAAACTATCATGATGGAACTGTTGCATACTTTATAAAAACCAGAGTTCATTACAAAAACTAGCATAGGCATTATGCGTTAACATTCACTAAGTCTTTAGACTTACCCCTTTATTTTATTCCCCCCCCCCCCCCCCCTCCCTCTCCATTACAAATAATTGTGCGGTTAAGCTAGCTTAGATGAAGATGCCTTCGGAGTAAACGTGGGTGATTACGCAGGATCTGATTTGAGTCATTTTTTAGGACATGGATCCAGTTTGGCTACATTCTTGTGGAATGATAGAGGAACCACCCAAGCAGACATGATCGAGATTGTTATCTCTTTAGCTTTACTTAAACTTAGGATTTGATCTGTTGATATTTTATTAAGACAATTATATTATGGGTTGTAGCCTTATTTGATGATGGTCTGGTGACCGGTACATTTGATGATTATCTTTATATTATAAGGTATTTTGTTTACTTTGGTGTATGAATGTGTGGTTATGTATGTAATGCTCTCTATTCTTACATTTTAGAAAGTCTTCTGCTAAGGTCTCTCGTCTATGAGAAGTTAAAATCATTGAGTCTTGTCCCGTGAGGGATAGGGCTGGGAGACGAACCATTGGATCAATTACTAGTTAATTGACTTACCATCGGGGTCGTTACAATGAGTCATTGTTGTTTTTATCAAGTGTGTGTTTGACATTGAAGGAGAGAATTTTTTTTGTTTTTGTGTTGTTCATGGTCTTGCATTTCATTCATTATGCATTCTCTACATTGCTCATGTTCTGGTTTATCTTTTTTTAGAGTATTGATAGAGGGAGTAGGTGATATATCATAGAAGTTTCTTTATAATACTTGTTGTCTCTATGATGATATTTTTTTATTGATTGTGGCGTCTCACATTGCCTGCTTGGATGTAAGAAATGAGATGTGCTTATATAGAGCATGCTCTCTCTAAATGGTATAAGGTCTTTTGGGGGTAAAACCAATTACAAAATGGTGCAGGTTGAGGCCCAAAGCGGACAATATCATACCACTTAATTAGAACGAGGTGTTACACAAGCCATAATAGGAAGGGCACAACCAAGAGGCATGAACCTCAAAGTGTCCCTTAACCCTTCCCAACCTCAACTAGGGAACAAAAAACAATGCCAAAACCCAAAGCAAACAATAATACAAAGAAAATAATATAAATACAACCCAAAACCCATAAAATCAGTAGTACCAGCGGAGGAGATGGCGAGAGTGTGCAGACATGTAAGATCCATGCACAGGCACTTGAAAGCCAGGCGAAGATGCGAGATGTGGCGATAGAAAGTGGAGAGGCTGGTGAAGATGGTGGTGAGGGGTGTTGGTGGATGGAGCTGACGGAGAATGATATATTGAGCTTTGAAAAAGCTAAATTTGAAAACCAAGGAGGTTTCAGGAAGAGAAGGCATCGCAGCGGATCAAAGGAGACGGCACGGTGGTGGTGGAGGGGTTGAGCCTACGTTTTTGGGAGGAACGTGGATAGATAGCTTAAGGCTATTGATAAGGTCTCAATAAAGCAGATAAAACCTCACACGAGATAGAAGGATCTAGAGAAAATTCTAAAAAGAAAAGAGAAAAACAAAAATCCATATTAATGGAAGCTTCACAAGGGAAGAGGGGAAGAGCCCTCCTTCTCAAGCACAACAACTTTCGTGGGTGCAAGTCGTATGACATGCAGAGAAAATTTTATCGTTGAGAGAGATATGGTTAAATGCAAGATTGGTACAAATGGTTTACCTCTTTATAAAAGATAGTTAAGTTTTAAAAGTTGACAAAACTAATATTTTGCCTAGCTATCATTTAAAAACCTGACGGAATTTTTGGCATGTGTATCACAAACCACGTAAACCAATAAAATGTTTCTACTTGTACAAAATGTCACCTCAACTTCATACCTAAAAAAATTATAAAAAACTAAAAGAACAAAAAAATTAATAAAAAAAGGCGGCGAAGGGATTGCACCCCTTGGTGGAGTGGTCTAACCTGGTAGAGAAGAGAGCCACCTCCTTTCCCACTTTTGGTTTTTTTTAGGGCTGACAATTTTGACACAACCCGCGAACTCGACACGAAAAAATAGGTATTGGATTTGGGCTTATCGGGTTCGGGTCATAATCGGGTCTACCCGATTAAGACCCAATAATTTCATGTCTGGCGGGTCGACCCGGTTTTTTTTTTTCCTAAAGGATAAGGTAGAGGCACTCAGTAAACCTAAACCAAACCTCTGCCTCTCTCACTCTTTGCTTGCTCTCTCAAGTCTTGGTCTCTCACTGTCACTCACTCTCTGACATTCTTCTTGCTTTTTGCCCTTAATTTTTTTTTTTTTCAAATGATTTGCAAAATTCATCTCTGTTACGAGACATTTAATTTCAACAGATATCATATTTTGTGTTGAAATATACATAATTCTTTTTTAGTGGAATGTAATTTGAGCAAAATTAAATTTCTTTATACTAAAAATTATTTTAATAAATGAACTTAGTCAATATGCTTGCTTGTTTTAAGTTTAGGTGAAACATGAGTTTAGTAATTTCTTTTGGAGTACAATTACGATCACTTTCCTTTTTTTTTTTTTTTTTTTCTTATCCTTTATTAAAGCCTTTAATATCTTGGAACTCAATTTTTTGCATTGACTGTATTGATGTATTATTATTACAATTTTTTTTAATTTTAGAGTTTAGGATTTTTAACGGGTCATGTCGGGTCGGGTCTACCCGATTAGACCCAATTATTTTAAACGGGTAAAATGGGTCGTGTTGGGTTACCCGACTATTTTGATGTCATAATCGTGTCAAACCCAATTACCCGTTTAGCTAAACGGGTTGTGTCTGTGTATAAGGCTAATCGTGTAATGGGTACCCGCAGATCGTAATCGGGTCATGTCAAGTACCTGTTTTGCCACCCCTAGTTTTTTAGTCCTTTTTTTTTTTTTTTAGGTGCCAAGCTATGTATGCAACTAACATTTTATTGGTCTTATATGGTTTTTTATACATGTGACAAATATTTTAGATGATAGATGAACGAAAGTATCAAATTGATTTTGTAAAGTACAAATATCAATTTTCTCACTTTTTAAAACTTAAATACTCTTTTTATAAAGAGACTAACCACATGTATCAATTATGCATTTCACATTAAAAATTGACCTTTATAATCTATGCATTTTTTTCCTTCTTATTTTTAGTAACACATTAAAAAAAATATATGCCTCTTTTGCCAAAAAAAAAATAAAATAAAAGAAGAAGAAAGAAGTGATTTAAACACCTGATCACATATACTCTAAAAAACAATATTATATACAAGTTAACAGAAGGCTTCCTTAACAGAAGGAGTCAGCCCAATTGTTTTTTAAAAATATTTCTTAAATGGGCCAGGCCCATTTAGGTTTAGAAAAATCATATTGGGATCCTAAGCTCAAACCAATGACCAGAATTTCCTATGATTTTGAGCTTCCGTCGCGGCCACCATCTTCTACCAGTGGCAGAGAGACAGGGGGGCAACCCAGGATTAGGCGCCCCCGGTAAAAAAAAAATTAAGTAATTTTAAGTCAAAAGTTGGAGGGCGCCCCTGCTAAAAAATTTCAATATCATCACCGCCCCTGCAAAATATTTTTACCACCCTAAAAAAATATATATATATATATATATATATATATATATATTTAATCTTACCTTAAATCCCTAACCCCTCTTCTAGACTCCAACCTGTCCTGCGGCTCAAGCGTGGACTGTGCAGCACTCTGTCTCCCATCAACCTTGAATTGCTTAGCCGCACCACCGGTATTTTCACGCCACGGCCGCCGACGGTGATAGCCCATCTGACTGATTTTTGTTTTTTGTTTTCTTTGATTGATTTTCATGAACTTTGTTCGATTTTAGTTTATCGGTTTTGTTGGTTTAACTCATTTGTCTAACATGGTGATTCGGTTTTGGTGGTTCAGAACTCAGAAGGGAAACCGAGAAAGAGTTCGATTGTGTGTGTGTGAGAGTGGTGAGAAATAGAGGGATTGGTTACATTGGTAGTGCCGTAGTGGGGAGAGATGGGAACTTGGGAAATGGGAAGGCTATTTGTGATCACACTATTGAAGCCAACAAATACCGATTAGTGACAAAACTTGAATTGGGCTCCACACTCCACTTTTGACCGACTCTGTGAGTAATAATTAAGGCATCAATTTTGTTTTGGTTTTTTTTTTTTTTTTTTTTGTGCTAGTCTCCTGAGTTCTAACCCTTAGAAAAGTGTGCTAAAGGTCAAGACCACTTCATAGATTTTTTGTGCAATTTTTTTTTTTTTTTTTTTTTTTTGGTGCTACTCTGCTTAGAAAAGTGAGAAAGAATTTTATTGTTTATTTATCCTATTCAAGAACTTTATAGATTTTAGGGGATATCTTATTCAAGAACTTTATTGTTTATTTATTCATTTTGTAGATTGTAGTGCGGCGCTTTCATTGTAGATGCGTATTTCTCCTTTAATTGGGCAATTTGCAAACTCTAATATGATTGATTGAAATTTATGGAGCTTTTTAATTGTGATATATCTATTATTTTCATCATTTTGTTTATCTTACTCTAATAAAAACAATATTGTTATTTTTTTTGTAAGGCGTGTTTTATATATTTTGGGATTTTGTCAAGCATCAACGAGTTTCAGAAGATTATTGCCAATCTCAGGTTTGTTCTTTTTATTAATTCATTTTAGGCTAATAGCTATCGGAATTTGTTAATAATTATATTATAATATCATTAAAGACTTAGAGTACGTTTCATTAGACATGAATTGTTTAGTGTGAGAATTAAAACTAATAGATAAATAATTTTTCAGGTTTCTAAAAATTCTTAGATTACATTATGGGCAAGCCAAAAACAATTGATGCATTTTTAAAGAAAAAAGATGCTGATTCAAATTCTAAAATGTCTTCCGCGACATCCAATCCTCAAACTTTAGTTCCTGAACAACGCTGTTTTAAGATGCCAAGAATTGAATCACAAGTAGTTGAGTCATTTGACATTTCTACTCTACAACATGATCTCGGGTTGTGTTCTCAAATATGGGAATATCCTGTTAATTAAAGAGATGAAATTAGATGTGTTTATCTTAAAGTTGGTCTGAATAGATTCATTCCTTAGTAGTTCTGGATATCCATTTTCGGGAATTGAAAAAAAACCGCCGAAGATTTCAATCATCTTGGTATAAGATGTTTGATTGGTTAGAATATTCTGATGACAAAGATGCTACTTATTGTTTACCCTGCTTTCTTTTTGCTAAAAAGCCAACGAGGCGGTTTGGAGGTAGTGCATTTACTATTGAAGGATTTCGTAATTTGAAGAAAGTTTATGATAGTACGCATTGTTCTTTTTTGGTCCAAATAGGAAATGGGTCATGTTCACCTCATAATAATGCTATTAAGTATTGTGACAATTTGAAGAATCAGTCTCAATATATTGATAAGGTGATAGATAAGCAAACTTCGAAGAAAAATTGAACAATCGATTGCGATTGAAGACTTCAATCAAATCTATTCAGTATTTAGCATATCAAGGATGTCCTTATAGAGGTCACGATGAAGGTCCCGATTCTAAAAATCGTGGCAATTTTCTTAAGTTGATAAAACTTGTGTCCAATTTCAACGACAATGTTGCCAAGGTTGTTTTAGAAAATGCTCCACAAAATACAAAATATACTTCACTCCAAGTCCAAAAAGATATTTTACATCTCTTGACAAAAAGAGTGCGAGATGCAATTCATGAAGAAATTTGTGATTCAAAATTTTGCATTATTGTTGATGAGGCACGAGATGAGTCTAAGAGAGAACAAATGGCTATTGTTTTGAGATTTGTTATCAAAGATGGTTTTATACAAGAACGTTTCTTTGATATTGTCCAAGTTAAAGATACATCGGCATTGACTTTAAAGGATTAAATATCTGATGTTCTTTCTCAAAATTGTCTTGATATTCAAAGTATTCGTGGACAAAGGTATGATGGTGCTAGCAATATGCGTGGTGAATGGAAAGGATTACAAGCATTATTTCTTAATGAATGTTCTTGTGCATACTATGTTCATTGTTTTGCACATCGATTACAATTAGTATTAGTTGTTGCATTTCGAGAGGTAATTGTTGTTCATGATTTCTTCAAAATTTGAATTTCATTATCAATGTGGTTAGTGCTTCATGTAAACGTCATCGTGATCTGCAAGATGCTCAAGAAGCAAATATCACATATTTGGTAGCTATTGATGAACTTGAAACTGGAAAACACTCCTCCAAAAATTGAGAAATGAAGATTGGGATAATTTTCTTGAGAAAGTAGTCTCTTTCTCCAAGAAATTTGAAATAGACATTCCAGATTTGGGTGCTCGTTATGTTAAAGGCCGAGGTCGTCTTCAACGGGATCACATTACGGTAGAACATCATTATCATTTTGATGTATTCAATGCTGCTATAGACTTTCAATTGCAAGAGCTCGATTGTAGATTTGGTGAAAAGGCAATGGAACTCTTGACACTTAGTTCAGCTTTGGATCCAAATGATGCTTATAAATCATTTAATATTAATAATATATGTAGTATTGCAGAAAAGTACTATTCTCTTGATTTTTATGAGCAGGAAAAAATTATTTTGAGATTTCAGCTGAAACATTTTGAAGTTGATATGTTTAAGGACAAGTTCTTATCCAATTCACTTGAACATGCGAGAATCTGATTTCTCTTCCTTGAGAGTGGCCACCCCTTGCATTTATAGACTTTTAACTCTTTAAGTTTTTTAAAAATTTTCATTTTACTTCTTCCGTCTCATTAGAGGGATGGCTTGCATGGACAACCCCAATGTAAGGGGTAGCAATGCGGGCGGCCAATACCAGAGGAGGAGTGCCCAAGCTACCCCCATTTGCTGGGTGGGTAGCCCCCCTTACAAGGATGGAGGAGTGGCTCTATCACTCCTCTCAATCTGTTTTTTATTATTATTTGTTTTCTTTTAGATTTTTTTTTTATAATAAAATAAAAAGTTCAATTTTCAACAGAAGTGGCAAAAATGCTGAGGTAACATTAACTGGGTTAATGCCATGTCAGCATTTTTAGATAATTTTGGACAAAAAGAGTGAAAATGTGAAATGAAAAATTAGAAAAATTTAAGAAGTTAAAAGTCAAATTTAAAAATATAAAAAATAAATTAAAATGGCGTGATTACTCCCGAGTAAATTTATATTTACCCTAAATTTTATCATCAGGAAGAATGGACCAATTTAAGGTACTCAAAAAGATTACAATATGCATGGGCCCCAGGGCTGGGGCATTCAAAAAAGTTATCGATCTCCTGCTATACACTATCAAAATGAGCTTTAATGGAACAACTAAATAATGAAAAATCATGTTACCATTTCCTGTGTTTTTAGGCATTCTAGTTTGAAGACTATTGAGTTTTCAATTTAATAGATTTACAAACTATTTAACTTCATGACCTATGTTTTGGTTTTTCATCAAATGGGTGACCAAAGTTACGAGGTTACAACGTTATAAAGATAAACATAAAAATTTTACAATCAAATCATATCTATGACCTTCAACATCCATTAATTCATGTCCAAACTTCATTTATATAGCAGATTTGCGCAAGACAGACTCAATCTAATACATAAGTAGCTCATATTCCAAACTCTTATTTTCCGGGCCATAAGAGCAAAACCTTCATACCGAAACTAATTCTCCTTGACCCAAAGGCCAGAACAAAAACTTTCACCCCAAAGAAAGCTCATGAAAGCAAATCTAAGGAGAAATCAAATCTTTATTCAAAAAACAACAAAAACACAATAAAAATACTAGCAAATAGCTACAACAGCTAAGGCGAGGAAGGTGAAGCACACTAGCCAACACGTGGTGGACGAGATGGCATGGAGCTATTTTGCGCTGATGGGCAGCTGACAAGCCAAGGAGCATGGTGGGCCGGCACGTAGCTGAGCGAAACCAGTTGAGGAGACTAGATCTAAATTTGAAAAACTAAATCTAAAGCCCAACCGATTCTGGGGAAGCGAAGAGAGGCGCAACACGGTGGAGGACGGACGGAGACAGCACAGCATAAGCAAAGTGATGGACTGGTCGAAAAAATAAACTGAAAAAAGAAAGGAAAAAACAAGGAGGGCACTAAGCATCTATTTTCTCATACACGTCCATAAGCCAAGTAAGAGAAACACCAGTTTGGAGCTAGCCGTAAGCCATCCCTCGGTTGGAATCGGCCGCGAGCCACCCCTGAGTTCCGGCTTGGCTATGAACCACCATGCATTGGATTTTTTGCCAAAAATTGGGTTCATGAAGAGCTGGAGGTGAGGGGCTTCTCCTTGAGATCAAATGACAATTTTCAACAAAGCTTGTGTGGTTAAGCTCAAGTAAAAACAGAGAGGAAGAAGGTGAGCTCCAGTGGGCTGGCCAGTATAAAGCCCAATTCAAATGCACTAGTTTTCAATAGGTCCTCAACCTGACCAAAAAAGAATGTCCACAAAAAGTCCCTGGCCTAGACAAAAGTTGCTGTTTGAATCTGAAACATATTATCTGTCAATATGCAATCTTTCCATTAATTGCACATTTAACTATATATAGTTTTAGACAAGACATTGATGGCCTTATCGTCAATATTATGTCCACATTAATTGTCTCCGACAATGATAAAGAAACGCTTTGCATTAGATAAGATGCTAAAAGAATTGTTGCTTTCAGTCAATTGAGTTCATCCAAAGCTCCTGATTCTGATGGTGTTACTATTCTTTTATACAAATATTACTATGGCATTATTAAAGATGACAATCTAGCAACTATATATACATAGTTTTTTTACTGTTGACTTTCTTCTAAATTAAGGAGTTTCGGTCACACCAATCACTACAACAAAAATGGCATTTTAGAAACATCATTATTAGCGACAACCCAAAAGTCGTCATTGTGATCGTTACCAATGTCATGCAAGAATTTCATATGCTGATATGCCATTCCTAATACAAAGGGAGGGAAATTTTCACAAGCCAGAAAGTCGCAAAAAGTTACGAGTGACGGAATTTGACCTATTCAAGACCACAATTGTTGTCACAAATAGCAATTTATCTTAGCGATGACTATTGTCGTTGTTGCTAATACTAGGCCATTAGCAACGACAGTTGTTGTCGTCACTAATATTATAAAGAATTTATATTTTACGTATAAGATATATATTATGACATGTATTAGCAAACATATAAGAAAAATGAATACATATTAGCGATGATCCTTGTCTTCTCTGATATGTATAATATATACTTTAAATCTAAATGTATTAGCAACGACTAACATTGTTGCTAATATATACTATATTAGTGATGACATTTGTTGTAGCTAATATAAAATCGATACCGTTTTCGTACAAGAAACTTGAGGGTGGGTCTTTTTCACTATAAATATGAATGATTATTTCATTCCGACTTCTTGTATTCTTGTTGTTAGAATATTCGAAAAATATATTATATTTTTCATATATTCCATATTTAAGGGCCGATTATAATCAAATATTGGAATTGTAATAAAATTTGATTACCATACTTGTACTTACTCACTATCTTATAAATAGGGACAAATTAAGTCAATGAGCACAATATAATCCATAGGACTATTCCGGGTGATGGACCACGTAAGTGTCTAACACCGAACCACCTGTAATCTCTTTGTGTAATTTCTCTATTTTATAAAATAAAGAAATTACTTCCGCTGTTATTCCTGTATTTTAGTTTTTCCCACAAACTTCAAGATAAATTAGAGCCTCATCAGTATCTTAACACTTGTTACTCATGCATATTCTCATGTAATCATCAGTACCAAATGTGCCAGCCAACTAAATAAGGTAAAATGAGGGAAATAAGGCAAGGTTTGCGTATGCTAACAAGAAAAGTATAAATCAAACTAACAAAAAAAACTATTTTTATTCTTTAATTTCATCGATGTTGTAACCCTGTTAGTTGCCATAGAAAAAGGATATATATATATATATAATCTTACTACTGTGGGCAATCTCGAGAATGTTGATTCCTTTGTCACACCAACACGAGTGAGATGGAGAGGGGTTCATGAAATTGTGGTTCCGAGGTTGTCGAGTCATGTACTCAGGTCCAGGTACGAAGGGTTGGTGGAACATTTTGGTTTCTTATGCTTTTGGTTTGACTTGCAAGTGTTTTTCGACAAGGCCAATGTTGTTAAATATTTATAATTTATAATTTATGCACATGCATTTTGCTCCGGAAACATCATAAGAATTAATAAGCATTTGGTGTGAGCTTTCATGGAGTTCTTTAATTTTCTCTCCGGGAAGGAAGGAAGATGACTTTGGAGTTTGGACTATTATGGTCAATGGTCTACTCCAAATTAAAAAGAGAAAAAGAAAAAAAGTAAGCGGAAAAGTTGAAGTTATCACGACAATGCCATTGTGTTCGACTAATTAACCTCTATCATTGCAAAAAAGGAGGAGGAATTGGTGGATGGAAGGCCTAAGAGGTTTGACAGGCTGATGATATTAAAGGAAAGGCAATTATGAGCAGAGGTTTCACATAATGCTCGAGGAAATGGAGCACCACCTCTTGATGACTCCAATATTAATGCATGTACGTTATTGCGGGAGTGTTTTTTGTCACTAGATGTTGTCTTCAGATCTAGTGACCTGCCATATGCATGCTCACTTCCCCGAAAGATTTGAAAGGGAAAAAAGAAAAGTTAAAGGTATTTCATTTCGATCGTCCGAAAATGAAAAAGGAGGAGAGCAATGGGACCATCCTCCGACCCCAAAACATTTGAAAAGAAAAAACAAAAAAAAGTTGGGGATGTTTTTGTTACTTTTTCGATGGTTGTTTTCACTGACGTTTAGGGCTATAAATGAACAAGTCCATTTGAGAACCGGCTTGATAACTGCTTGTATATAGGGGTGCAAAGGCGGGCGGTTAAAAACCGCCCGCTAACCGCTAACCGTTATAACCGCTAACTGCTTAACCGCCTAACCGCTTAACCGCATTAACCGCTAACCGCCTAACCGCTATAACCGCCTAGCGGTTAGCGGTTAGCGGTTATTGGGTCTACTAACCGTAACCGCTAACCGCTAACCGCCTTTTTATATAATATATTTTTATAATTATAATTATAAAAATATTTATACATATAACATAATCACTTGATCATTAAATCACAATTTTTTTAAAAAAATAATTAAATCACAATTTGAGTATTAATATATTATCACTATAATTTATATGATTATATCACATGATCAATTGATCATTAAATCATTTGATTATATAATAATAAATTATACATATATAATATGACATAACTCATAAGCATACCAATTCATACTAATACAACAATTAAATATCTAGAGACTTATTTCCAATGTATGTTATAAACTTATAAGTCTATATATGTTATAAGTCTATATAAGTCTATATATGCATATGAATAATATAAATGTATAATATCAATATTTAATCATATGATTCAATGACAATTCAAATACTTTATTAAAGACTTCAAGTGAATCATATTATTAATGTACAATAATGATATGATTCGTATAATATCAAATTAAGTAATTGACATTGGATTAAACAATGACCAATGTGTTACTTATAAACACAATTTAAGTATTAATGTATTATCATTATAATTTTAGTAATTTATATATTATCACTATAATTGATATGATTATATCACATGATGACTTGATCATTAAATCATATGATTATATAACAATAAATAATACATATATAATATGACATAACTCATAAGTCATAAGTCTACAAGTTAATCATATGATTCATGTACAATGATAATCACAATTGATTCAATTGAATTAAACAATATATTACTTATAAGTACAAATCTACAATTTAATTAAAGCATTATTAGATACTTTAGGAATTTAGGATTTAGGAGTTTGAACATTACCATTTACCATTAGATATTAAGTTCAATTCAAAGAAAAAAGATTATAAGTAAATATGATAAGAATTTAAATAATTAATCATATGAATCATATCATATAATTTAATGAGACTATATGATTATATAATATCAAATTAAGTAATTGACATTAGATTCAACAATGTGTTACTTATAATCACAATTGAAGTATTAATATATTTTTTGAACAATTTTGAATTTTTTGAACCATTTGTAACAATTTTTTTTTAAAATTGTTACAAATTAACCATTGATGAAGTTTTAATGTTTTATTTGTATCATTTAATGTTTTATTTGAACTTATTTTATATGCTTTGTGTGAACTTTTTTTATATATTTTTTTATATGTTGTGACAGTTGTCTGAATTCTAAATTTTTTTTTTGTATGTTGTGTTGAATTTTTTTATTTTTTTATTTTTTAAAAAAGTTAACCGGTTATGATTTAATATTTAAGGAAATTTTTTTAAAGTAAAAGTAAATGTAAATTTTGGGTAAAATATTTTTGATTTTTCAATATGGGCTCTTTTTATAGCAATTGGGCCCAAGAAGATGTTAAAAATATAAGAAGAAAAAATGAGAGTAAAAAAAAGCCCAAAAAAATAAGCCCAAAAAGGCCTAAAGAAAGCCCAAAAAGCCCAAAAAAATAAGCCCAATTTTAAAAAAGCGGTTAGCGGGCGGTTATCTATTTCACTAACCGCTAACCGGCGGTTAACCGCTAACCGCTAACCGTTAGGCGGTTAGCGGTTGCGGTTAGTGAAATCTACTAACCGCTAAGGCGGTTACGGTTAGCGGTTATTGCCACTAACCGCTAACCGTAACCGCCTTTACACCCCTACTTGTATAAACTCGACTCGAATTCGGTTTGTTTAATAAATCAGCTAATTAATCGTGAATACAAAATTAGGCTCGATTATTAAATGAGATATATTCATTTAAACTCGGTCGACTTGTGTAAGCTCGTATAAATTCATTTTTATTATTATTTTGATTTTGTAATTAGAATATCTTAAGTAAAGAGATTTTTTTTTTTTTTTTTTTTTGTAAATATGACTAATTAAAGATTTCTTTTTTTTTAATTGTGTGCATTTGTTAGATCTTCAGTCTCTTTTTTCCTTTCCTATTTCTCCATTGAGCACTTCTTAATTTAATTTAAATGTTTGATAAATCATGTTTATTTATCGTTGATGTTCTATTATCTTTTTTTAATAATATTGACAGAAATTTTTTAAAAAAAAAATACTTTTGCACTTTTTGATCCTTTTATGGTGAGTAACACATGTCGTTATATGATTTAATCTAACATGACAAAGTTCTGAACAAACTTCTATACGACATGGAGCTAATTACAAGTCGATGTACGAGATTGATTTTACATTTATTCATTAATTAAATCACAATGAATCATATGGTCATATATATATATATGGACCAATTCTGATTTATTATATAGAATTTCTATTATTATTATTGCACATATCACAAACACCGAAGACCATCAAGGGTAGTGGTTCAATGGCTCAAATGAAATCTCCAATGTGGTTAGGCATATACTAGGGTGTTGATTTGAATCTCCGCAATGTTGAATCCCCACATATGTCTGATTAGTATTAGCCACCTTAGTTCGCATTGATGCTCTGGTGAGGCTGGGAAGGCTATGGCTCAGTCGGACTTGAGGGAGAGCCTGCGATTCCCACCATCTAGGCCCTTCTTGTGCGGCTTCCAACGGGTAGATGCTACTATGGTTACGCCCAAATAGAATAGCCACAATTGGTCTCCATGGCCTATCCTTTTTTAATTAGAAAAAAATAAAAAATAAAAAAAAATAAAAAATCACAAACACCGAAGAAGCACCTTTAGTCCAAGCAAGTGTTATTTTAATCAAATCTATGGTTTAACATTGTTGCCGCTAGTGTCGGCAGTTGTGAACGAGGCAGCATTGGCTCCTGCTTCACTCTCTTTCAACGGTCCAACACCATTTGCATTCGAACCCATTTGTGTCTCCGCTTCCTCTCTGAACTTCTTGTAGATGTCACCTTTGTAAAACTTCCTCGTCCGGAGCACCAAAACAATCGAAGCAAGGAAACCGAACAATGTCGTCCCTGTGATGATGATAAAAGCCATCCGATAACAGTGCGCGCCGGTGCACGTTAGCGCCTGCCCGGCCTTCCGAGTGACACCCAATGTTCTCATTTGCTTCACTGCCTCCTTATCATACAAACGACCGGCGACTCTCACATTGAGAATGTATGACCCGATCGGGCTCGCCACAGCGCCGAGATTGTACAAGGTGGAGTAATACTTGAGGCCGAAGATCTCGGAGATGATCGCGAAAACCAATGACCACTGTGCACCAAAGCAGAATCCGATGATGACTGAAGCGAAGTAGAGAGAATTTGGGACGGCGAAGGCGATCAAAATGTGTCCAATGGAACAAAAGAGGAGGACCAAAGTAAGCATTAATGGCCGAGGGAATTTGTATTTGACTAGTAAGATTTCGGAAACAAAACCAGACAAGGCTCGTCCGAGATAGTTCCAAATGCTCACGAGCGACACAAAGGTGGTGAGGCTGTCGGTCGGATAGCCTTGTGATTTACCTGTAAAATTAATGATTAAATTTTTTATTTTTTGGGTGTGATGTTTGTTTTAATGAACAAAAACTGAACAAAAAGGCATATAGAAACAATTAATATAGCAAAATATAATTGCCTAAGTAGAAAACTCGAAGTTAATATCAAATTATAAGTCATACTTTTAATTGTTTGCAGAGGTGTTAAAAATGGAGGCTTATAGACAATATTGGTTATTTTACTCATATAAATTATTGGTAATTTGGTATATGCTAATGTTATCCAAACACTCAATTGATAGAAAATAAATAAATAAATTAACATGTTTTACCAACCGCCCTATACGATTTTAAAAAGTAATAACTTTTAAAAATGCACTTAATGAAATCACAATCTCAAACGAGTCCTTATTCATTTTCTTAAAGTACATGCATTAGCTCAGCAAACTAGGGATCCAATTTCACAATTCTAGTTAAATGTTCTTTTTTTTTTTAAGAATTCTTTATTATTTCTCCAACATTCATATATTTGAAAATTTGATTTTTTTAACTGTCATATTTTTTAAAATTTATCTTTTTCTAATTATCATATATATATATATATATTATTTGGCTTCCCTGATTTTAGCAATAGAATGCTTTTTAGATAATTAACCTTTTGGGAATAAATAGTAATCGAAAATTACCAATCTGCCCCAAGTTGTCAATGGCCGTCAATGTCCCGCCGAGACCAAAAGTTACGGCGACGAACAAAATGATCATGTCGATGCTGAAAAGTGCTTGAAAGATGGTGTAGTCTTCACCTCTGTCAGGCGGGTTGAATATGTTGCTCATGCAAGAATCTGGCTTCCGCTTCTTATAACTTGCTGAAGCTTCTGCAGCTGACGCCAATGGCTGCTCCATTAATACTGACGAATTTTCAGTTACTACTTTCACATCATCATTCAATTTCACCACATCCTCCTCCTTCCTCTTCAAAAGCTTCAGCTCTTCTCTTATAACAATGGCAACCGGGAGAAACAAAAACACAAGAACAACACAAGCGCTTCCAATATATGCAATCCTGGAAAACCGGAGCCGGTTTTGTATGATTATCAAAACCATGAGAAAACCGGCGAGGCCGAGAGAGATGTAGAGGAATTTATAGAAAACGTTGAGCTCGTTGGATTGCCGGACGGTTTTCATTATCCGAACCGTTCGGAGAAACACAAAGGAAACCGCCGCCGGAACCCAAGCAATTAGCAGAATCAGCGCCGCCGAGTTATTCCCATAGAGAGCGTGGTAGAGTTGCGTCATGATCGCGCCGCTTAGACCCACGAGTCCCTTCAGAAGTCCGATGACGCTGCCTCGGCTTTCTGGGAAGTTCTTGACGCACGTGACGAGAGCGCCGGTGTTGGCGAACGACTGCGAGTTGGCGCCGATGAATATGTACATGCACATTTGCCACACCCGGGGTTCGGCGATACGGCCGGTGACGGAGAGCCATATCATTAGGTAGCCGAACAGGTTCATGATCGCGCCGATTAATAAAACCACCCATGGCGGCGTTATCTCGTTGATAAGCCCGGAGAAGATTCCGAGGTTGCCGCCCATGTCCTTGAAGAAGCTCAGCAAGTTGAGTGTCGTTTGGTCATAGCCCAAGGATGTTTTGATGTCGTTTGAGTATAGGCCGAATATGTACGTTGAACCGGAGACCGACATGATTAACAACGACGCGAAGACCATGAACCATCGGCCTAGAATCACGCGCAAGCCGGAACTCTTCAAGCCTCTCCAACCGCCGCCGCCGCCGCTGCCCTCTGCCACCGACATCTTGTTTGTGCTTGTGAGAAGGGGTTTTTTTTTTCAGAAGTTCATCATGCAAATATTATGGGTGTAAAAGTAAAAGGGATCTTTAGTTAAAGGTTGTTGGGGATTTGGGCAATGAGAAATAATTGAGTTTCAAATTGACTGGGAATTAAGTTGACTTGCAGTCCACATGGGAGGAAGGAATGGACGGTGAGGTTTGAAAAAGAGGGTAAGAATAAATATAGAGTGGGCAGCATGGTTGAAAGAAATGTGCAACTACTATGACATATGTGAAAAGGAAATGACAGGCACTATTCAATGATACGTAGCAACTTCTGTTTGATCATCACTGCCAAAAAGGAAGAAGAAAAAAAAAAAAAAAAAAAGGAGGGGGGTATAAAAATTAGCAATGTACCCCTCTAGTGTTTCAAAAATTTTCAATTCAGACCCTCCGTTATTAATTTTCATCTAATTGGACAGAAATCATTCCACGTGCATCTCACGTAGGATTTTGATGGATGCCCTCTATTCCAATTTTGCTCTCATTAAAACCTGTTAGTTCTTGTGTTGGCTTAATTCAGTTCCAAAATGCAGAGGCTACTGTTTACGGGCTCAAACACTGATATAAAATACTCAGAATCCAATCTCCACCATTCATAATGTAGATTCGTGTGTTATGAACGTCCCTGCAAAATTTCAGCTCAATCGGACCACAAACGCCCATCGATTGGAGCTGTTGATCAAGATTGAACAGCATTTCCAGAATGCTGATTGCATGCCCGGTCCGGACCACCCTTCCCCTGGTCCGGACCGCATTTCCAGAAACTAAAATTTTGCTCCGCAAGGCCCTATCCAGATAGCCCATTAACATGTCCGGACACCCCGTAAGTTTTAGGCTAAAAACATGATTTTAAGTGGGTTAGGTCTAGGGTTTTGTTGGGGGTATATATACATCATTATAGAAGAGAGAGGCACGAATTTTCACCCCCAGAGAGTTCGTCGGAGGCTGTGCTAAGAGAGATCATATGTGGTGAGCGTTAAATTGAATCTCTTAGAGTTTTAATTATTCCTTTGATAAATTTATGGTTGAGAAGTCTATCAGAAGATTCCGGTAAAGGGGAATCACGTTGAAGAAGATTGTGAGCAAGGAGACGAGTTGTAGGCTTGTCGATCTTACAGAGCCAAGGTCTTGCAAAGGGTTGTAAGTGTTCCTAGTGTCTGTAATCTCTGGATAATCTTTTGATAGTGATTTCCTGAGTTTGGCTGCCCCGGAGAGGTTTTACTTTTAGATCAGTTTCTAAAAGGTTTCATCTTCGTAACCAAAATATATGTGTCTGCCTCTTTATTGCTTTATATATTTTGGATGATTAAATTGTTTATTGCTTCATAGTATTAATTTCGCATAAATTGTGTTAAATAAGTTTTTGGAGTCGGCATAGCGTTTTTCAAAACCTATGAAATTGAGAATAATTAGGTAATTTCATAAGTTTTAATGAGAGCAAAATTAGAATAGAGGGCATCAAAATTCCATGTGAGACGCACGTGGGATGATTTCTGTCCAATTAGACGAAAATTAGTAACGGAGGGCCTGAATTGAAAATTTTTGAAACATTAAGGGGGTACATTGCCAATTTTTAAACATTGTGGTTCAAATTGAAAAATTCTTGAAACTTCAGGGGATAAAGTGAATTTAACCCAAAAAAAAAAAAAAATACATATACCATTCTATTGTCAATGTGGTCCGTTTCTCCTAAACTTTCCAACAATGTCGATGTACAACCCTCAAAATGCAAAGAAAACAAAGATGAAAGTAGCTCTAAAAAATCTTCAATAAGACAAAATATTCTTATAAATTTGAAACTTAAAAACAGAAACTAAAAATGTGCAACTAATATGACATAGGCAAATGCTTTTTGGCATTCTCCTCACCATTTCCTCTCTCTTGAATTTTTTATTTTTTATTTTTTGAAAAAAAATCAAGATTTTAAAAGAGGGAAGTTGGTGGGGGAGATGGTGAGGGAGAATGTATTATAGCAAATCTCTATGACATATGTGAAAAGGAAATGACAGGCACTATTAAATGATGAGTAATGCTATGAATTATTTTTTTTACTCCTAAAATTGATATGACTATTAAATTTTAGATGAATCATACTTCAATTTTGATCTAATGATGATTTTGAAAGCCACATCAAATTTAAGAGGATAAAAAGACACGGCCAAAATTATAGGAAAAAGGAAGAAAAAAAAAAAAAAAAAAAAAAAGAAGAAGAAGAAGTACACATACCATTTTATTATCAATGTCATCGGTTTTGAATCCCCTAAACTATCCAACAACGTCAATGTGCGTCCCAAAGGCAAAAAACAAAGATGAAAATAACTCTAAAAACTCTTCAATAAGACAAAAACATAAACTAAAACTAAAAAAAAAAAAAAAAAAAAAAGGTACACATACCATTTTATTGTCAATGTCGTCTGTTTCCCTAAACTACCCAACAATGTTAGTAAATTAAACAGAGATTTACCCCCAAAAAAATTATAACAAGTTAGGCATTGATGACCCTTTGAGAGAGATAACCAAAAAAACCCATCTTAGTCAACAATCATTTAATATCCACGCCACGCTACATACGCAAAAACCCATCAATTGTTTGCAACTCATAAGAATTATAACCAAAAAAAACCCAGAATGTACATCTCTCAAAGGCCAAAAAAAAATGACAAATAAAAAAAAATCAATAAGACGATATTCTTATCAATTTGGAACATAAAAATACAAACTAAAAAAAAAATTAAAAAAAGGGAAAAGAAATTTAAATAACGAAGGGGGTTTCATTTTTTTTAAAATAATTTATAAAAAAATAGTATTTTTTAATAATTTGAAGAATTTTTTTTAAAAGCTTTATCGATGGTATTTTTGTAATTGGAGAGACATTGACATTATTTAATAGTTTATGGAGGATATTGACACAATTAATAGTTTGGAAAGAAAGGGCATTGATGATGAAGTGCTAATTTTAGGAGAGTATATATATTTTCGTCTAAAAAATAATCTAAAAATGTGTTTCAGACGGAGAGACAAGAAGGAAAGTATACGAATAAATGATTAATTTCTTAGTATGGTTCCAAACAAAAACTTAATTAGTGTGTTCAATTGGCGATAGCATGTTTTGCATCACAAAGTGAGGTGAGTTGAGCATCAATTCAAGAAGGGTAAGTATAGTTTCTACATTTTCAAACCATAATTTTAAAAAAAAATTATTGTTTTTAAGCGATACATTTTATTTTATTTGGTTTAAAATTACACGTTTTAGCCTGCAAAATCGCAGTACCAAACACTCTTCATAATGATTTTTGATGTGTTGCGTAAACTACATCAGTCTAAAATTCAAAATTACAAATCAAAATACAGCAATTCAACACAATGTTTATCTTAATTAAGAATGTTGGATTTTATCTTAGTAGGTAATTGAGTTGAAAATTGTAATATATTAAGATTTTATAGCTTTTCTCTTATTTATATTTTGTTAACACTGCATAAATAGTAATTTTATTTTTATATATTAATTTAATCTTCAATCTTAATATATTTCTCATTCATATTTTCACTTTCTTCATTAAAATTCTTTATCGGTATATATATATATATATATATATATATATATATATGGTTTTTTTTTTTTTTTTTTTTTTAGGTGTTGAGATTTTTTTGTTAGATAGGAGCTTCGTTCATATCCATATGTATTAAAGTAGATTTCATTCGTGAGGAGTCAACAAAGGTAATATGAATATCTCTTGAATTATACTTTTTTGTCTGTTTTCAATTGAATCGTATTACATTGGCAATGTTTTTTATTGGCTTAATATTCTACTATTCTTATTACTCAGATTTTTTTTTTTTTAATATTATTAGCTAAAAAAAAAATTCTTAGGCTCCCAAGTTCCAAACCATTCTTCTCTTATGGATTTTGTGTTTACTGCCCAAACGATTTGATGAGTAATGCTACAAGTTTTTCTTGAGTTCCTTTAAGAATGATATGGCATTTAAATTTATCATTGTTCTTGTGATTAATTATTATTGAATTAATCAAATTGTGAATTTAATAGTCATATTATTTTTTAAATGGATTCAAAAAAGACTTGTAAAATTATTCGGATTTGATTGAAAGAAAAAAGTAGCTGAATTTTTATTTAATTATTTATTTTTGTAAGTAAGCGATTTGTCTTTTTAATTGGGATTTGAGAATCATAAACAACGGCAGTTGGGAAGGCGGAAAGCGTGGATCCCGGTCCACCTCACTATCAACAGCAAGTGCAACAAATGCACGTGTAAGGATAACGCCAGGACAAGGAGATGGCCCACATGCTTTAATTAGCTTAGATTTTAATAAAATCGATCAAAAAAGCACGCAAATTGAGTGCATGCGTATTATACAACAACTTTCCTTTCTTACCTGTCAGCCAATTATAAACTCAACGGGACTGAATTATGGATCAGGATCCGGGCTATTCCTTCAAAATTGCCAGCCGATTTTTTTTTTTTAATCTCAACCATCGAATCCCATTCAACTGTCTAAATATTGACACATGTCTCATTCAAAAAAAATAATAAAATATTATTTATATTTTAAAAAATAAATATAAAATAAAATAATTAAAAAATTAATTTAATAATATAAGATGGTTCGCTACCCTATTTTTCCAATAAGAGATGGCCGGCTACCCCAACCGGCCCTTGAGGGTGACCGACACCACCCCCTAGGGTCCCAAGAGGTGGTTCGGCCACCCCTATAGCTAAACCCAAAACAAATTTTTTTAAGCTTAGCTCTAAAGGGTAGCTCAAGCTCAAGCATCACCCCAAGGATCGGTTGAGGGTGGCTGGCGCCACTCCCATGACTGCGATGGCCACCCCCTATGAGAAAAATGAGGTAGCCACCTTGCATTATTAGATTAATTTTTTTAATTTTTAATTATTTTATTTTTAAAATATAAATAATATTTTATTATAAGTAATTTTGAAGGAATAGCCGAAGATCCTCGTCACAGAATTATAGGTAAGGGCATTGAGGGCAAATCATTGCTATGGATTTTTTGGCCGTCTTTTCCTCAATATTGGAAGCAAATTTTGGTATAATATATTTTCACTTTCCGACCAAAAATTTTGGTTGTCTTTTCATGTTGACGTCTGATAGAACTTTAAAGGCCCTTCTTTTTATTTTATTTTAAATTTTTTCTTTTTCTGTGCTTGGCAAGTCAATGTCACCCACAAACTACGTGTACCCTTTCCATCCATGAAAGCCTTAGTTTAAACTTTAATTCCCTATATTTGCAATAAAATATCAGCTCAAAAAGAAAGTTTTTTTTTTTTTTTTTTTTTTAATTTTTTTATTCAAAGCAAGAGAGGAGAAAAAGGGAAATAATAAAAAAAAAAAATTTGAAAAAAAAAAAAGCAACTCTTTATTACATAATTTGATGGTACTCAGTTTTCGGCAATCGGTTAGTGACCATATCTCATAAATCGAAGGTTATTAATTCAGAATTTTTTACCTCTATTTTTCTCTCTTTATATGCAAGGATGAAACTAGGAAGTTCTATTGACAGTAGCTAAAATATAAATGATAAATATATTAAAATAAGTGACCAAAGAATGAATAACAAATATATTAATGTTAAATATTAAATCAACATATAAAAAATAAAATAAGTATCCATTCAATGTTAAGAAAATAAAATATACAAAATAATTGTTTCTTAAAATATTTAAATTTTCAATTCAATCACATATTAAAATGGAACTCGACGTTCCAAACAAAAAAATAGATTAGAGACACTAGACTAATGTTGTAAGTCGGTCAAGAATTCTACTATTGGTGCTAGGAAAGAATTGGGATTTTGGGAGGCAATGAGGCAAACTTGACTCATCTCAATATGAAAGAGTTAGGGCATTTTAATTCATGGGTTTGTGACGTAATGGTTATATGTATTTTCTTGTTTGATAGGCCCAATTTTTTCTTAAAACTTCTAGACTATTTTTTATGGGTGAAGACTAGGCAAAATATTATTGGATTGCTTTTCTTTTTTTTTAGCGAGGGGCCATGTTACTAAATTTTGTCTAAAAAACAAAATTTAAAAATATATTTAATAAAATATTATAAAACTATGGCCGGCCCGACTGTGAGCACTTCCATCACTGCTTATACGGACATGTCCAAAAATAAAAAAACTTGATAGTCATCAATTATGGGCTAAATTTTTTTACAAATTGGATTATAAGAAAATTTGTCTAATTCAATCTCTATAAATGTTATGTGTCCTTTATCGTTTAAGAAGTACATGGCTTTTTCATATGCTTTTAATATTTCTGTTATACGTTTCATTTGGCCTTTTAAGTAACCAAGAGTGAAATTAAAACAAAGTTAAAATTGTTTTTTTTTTTTTTTTTTTTCTTTTCTAATGAGTTTTTTCTTTTTAATTAGGGAAAATTACAGTTTACCCCCCCAAAGTTGTCAGCGATTTGCAATTCCGCCTCCAAAGTTTCAATTTTTGCAATCCATCCCCCTAAAGTTTCAATTTTTTGCAATTCAGGCACTCCGTCAGTCAAACCCGCTTTGACTGACGGAACAGTGACCACGTGCGACGCACGTGGTCACTTTATGCGATTTAGTGCCCAAAATACCCCCATCAAGTGGTTACACCTTGACCCACGCCCAAACCCATCTGACCCACACCCCGACCCTGCTGACCCAACCCCCAACCCAACCCCCAACCCAGAAGCTCAAGAAGCGCAGGAACGGCGGTGGGTCCGCCACATTGCCGGTGGAGAAGCCGATTGGCAGGCAGTTGAGGGAAACCCAGTCCGAGATCGCCGACTACGGCTTCGGCCGCCGGTCCTGCGACACCGATCCGAGGTTCTCCCTTGACGCGGGTCGGATATCGTTCGATGCAAGTCGGATATCGTTGGACAATCCACGTTACTCCTTCGACGAGCCTCGGGCATCTTGGGATGGGTACTTGATGGGCAGAACCTTCCCCAGAATGCCCACAATGGTCTCGGTGGTAGAGGACGCTCCGGTTCACGTTTTGAGGTCCGATACGCAGATTCCGGTGGAAGAAAATGCGATTAACGAGGACGAGACGTCGGTGCCGGGTGGGTCTGTGCAGACGAGGGACTATTACTCAGACTCATCGTCGAGGCGGAGGAAGAGCCTTGACCGGTCCAACTCAATTCGGAAGACTGCCGCGGCGGTTGTGGCGGAGATCGACGAGTTGAAGTCGGTCTCGAATGCAAAGGTGTCTCCGGCCACCACCACCGGTGATTACTTCTTCCAAGGACCGGTTGGGTCAGCAGGGTCGGGGCGTAGGTCAGATGGGTTTGGGCGTGGGTCAAGGTGTAACCACTTGATGGGGGTATTTTGGGCACTAAATCGCATAAAGTGACCACGTGCGTCGCACGTGGTCACTGTTCCGTCAGTCAAAGCGAGTTTGACTGACGGAGTGCCTGAATTGCAAAAAATTGAAACTTTAGGGGGGTGGATTGCAAAAATTGAAACTTTGGAGGCGGAATTGCAAATCGCTGACAACTTTGGGGGGGTAAACTGTAATTTTCCCTTTTAATTATTTTTCTAAAAGGGTATAACGGGGTGACCAGACGTGACTTCTACACTTGCCCACAAACCGAGGTAATTTATACATGACATGCCCACTAAATCATAACTCTCCAAGATTGACAACGAGTCCATCTCATCTCCTATCATCAACCACCCAAGATAATGCAAATTAATGTTAGCTTGAATATTGTTGTAGATAAACAATCATTTGAATTTTGTATTTGTATTTCAAATAATCCTAGCTTAGCTACACATTTTCAATACAGTGAACTCAAATCTGATTACACTAATCAGATATAAAAATTCTTATTACAAAAGCTTGATTACGAAAAATTAATCTGAGATCACTAAACCGCCGCCGCACTGGTGATATTTTATAATGAGTTAAAAGTGTTATACAAAGCGTTGCAAGTTGTATGATGACCATAAAAACGTAATACAAGATAAGTTAAAATAAAATCGAGCACAAAAACAAAAAACTGCGTGGTCAAGTAGGGTTCTATGGTCCCATTGAAAAGGTGGGATCAACTTTGGATTTCAATACAAATCAAGCTTGCTGACTACTATATTGTCTTATGGTTTGATCCCATTTTAAGGCTTTCATTTTTATTTTTTAATATATATATATTTTATGAAGATAGTTCGTGCTTTAGGCCCCATTTGTTTGGATATAAACCAATTTCAGCTAAAAATATTTTTTTTGGTGTTTAGCTGGTACCAAGAATTAACAAATATTTTTTTATATTTCCATTCGATCATATTAACTAATAAATATAAAATTTTATTCACAACATAAAAAAATTATATAAAGCAACTAAAAAAAATCAACCTAAAAATTATGTTTAAATAAAATATATTGATTAGCAATGATCATTTATTTTTGGGAAAGTTTATAATAAATCTATGAGTCAACGCATAAAAACATGGGCGTACAGAGCATAAGATTTCATTTTTCACCGCTTGGACAAAATGGTTCGTTTTGGAATGGATGGATGGATGTTAGGAATTTGAGAAACACGGTAATAGAAGGGTTTAAGATACCTTTTCGATTAATTCATGGAATTAAAATTGAAAAAAAAATAAAAATAAAAAACAAAAAAAAAAACATTGAGGGTGTCTTTGATTTTCATGCGTTGACTCAGGGATTTATACTTTTCCTATATTTTTCTATAATCTGAGGAGCTGCAAAAAAAAAAAAAAAAACATATATATATATATATATATATATATATATATATATATATAGTGAAAAGGAGCCACTGAGAACAAGAATATAAGAATAAATGGCCTTGGGAGGTGGAATTGAAATCCGGTGCAATTATCTACTTATATTATTTGCAATTTTGGCAAACAATTGTGAGAAAGCGATGTTAAGGCCCACCTGCACAAGTAGGTGTTCAGGCAACTCGAGACTTATTTGAACAGGTAAATCCTATAAAATAGACTCTCTCACAATTGCTTGTTCGAAGATGTAGGAGTGAAGAAATGATTTACGTGTATAAGAAGCATAAACACCTCATAAATATTATTTTCTTTAATAAACTGAAAACATTTTCAAATTTACCAATATATTACGCGGTGCCAAAAACTCAAAAGTAGAAAATAACCTTTTGCCATACAACATTTTATAGGACCTAGACTTTGTTAATTAAATATATCTTTATATATCTCTACCAATTTGCTAAAAGAATTTTTTTCTTTTTTTCTTTTTTCTTCTAATAACATCCTCCCAATTTTTTTCTGCTCCTCATGACTATCCTTTCTCTCCTCTCTCAACAGGCTTCGACCACGTCCATGGTCGTGACTCTCAAGCTCCATGACCATGGTCGATTGAGAGAGGAGAGAAAGCAAGGTAGAGAGGGAAAAGAGGAAAGAGGAAAGAGGAGAGATAATGGGTATATGTAGAAAAGAGAAATAAAAAATTGAAAGAAATATAGACGTAGATCCATAGAAATATTGAGACAGAATGAAGCCAAAGCACATGATAGGAGTTGGATAATATCTCATGAAAGAAATGAATGAGGCTCAGATATATGTTATTTTTCTCGTATTCCATTTAGGTACACTTGTGGGAGTGGAGGGTGCAGGATCAACCCCATCATAGTGGTGGTTTTGAGTGATTTCAACGATCAAATTGATGGTGCTGGTTTGTGGAGAAGCAAATCCCAAACTGAATCCATTGCTGGGCCTGGACGACAAACAAATCACATGGACACTAACGATTGTCCATCGCTTGCCTGTCACCTGCTCGCTTTCTTTCTCTCACCCAACCCATTCACACCTATTACATCAAGAGATTTTATAAAAACCACACTTTGTTTAAATTATTATTCGTTTAAAATAAAATTAAGGGCTGATTGATAGTGTCAATGGAAGAAAAATGTGATAAAGTATTATATATATATATATATATATATATATATATATATATATATGGTCTTTTGGCCAAGAAAAATGCTAAAAATTATATTTTTATTCCACAATACTAACATAACAGTCTCAGCCAATCATTATTTATTTATTTTTTGATTAATAATGACTAATTGATTGGGACTGTCATGTAAGTATTGTGAGATAATTGTCCCCAATGAGTAGCTCGATTGGCTGTGAACCACGCCTCATAAAGCGGAGGTCACTAGTTCGAATCCCCCCTCCCTCTTCCCTTGTGTAGACATGTCAAAAAAAAAAAAAGTATTGTGAAATAAATTATTTTTTTTTTCTAACATTACTCCTTATCTAGGCATTTATGATTAACCTCAAACCTTTTTGGCATAGATTCCATCCCACACCACACTTCTATCTTACTTGCTTGATGTAAGACTGACAATCATCTCTTAGATGAACCCTTATCTTTAAAAAAATAATAATAAAATAAAATAAATAAATAAATAAATGATGATAGTCTAACATTAGCAAAGTAGAATATTGAGGACGAGAAAATACGAGGAACGGACAACGCATGAATCATAATATTGAGGACGAGGAAATCATGACAACAAACATGACATTCTAGAGTAAAGATCCCTTTTACGGTATTGGATTGAGGAATCATAGGACTACTAAGGAAGGCTGAGAAGGGAAGTGAGTCTCCAGAAAGAAGGGAGCACTGATTTGGGAAAGAAAAATAAGGGTTGTCACTTGATTTATAAGAAATAATGACACATTTGGTACACGGAATGGTCGGAAATCAAAATTTCAAATTGTGTTTTAATAGGTTGTCAGTCAAGTTAGGTTGGGTCGAAGAACCGACAGCTGACTTGACGGCCGTCAATTATTGACATCAACAACCAAAATAATGAATTAATCATATTTTTTGCAACCTTTCCTTCAAGGCAGAGTAAAGAATGCAGTCAAAAGAAGGGTTGCTTCCAACAGCTCGCCACACTCTCTAGGTTGTACCTCCCCACGTTACCGTGTAAAGCTTCCCTACTCCGATGAGCCACCCACCTTCCTCCTCCCCTGTGATTCTTCCTTCTTCTTTCTTCTTTCCCTTTTTCTTTTCTTCATCTCCCCATTTTCTTTTTCTCTTCTTCTTCCTCGTCTCCTTTCCTTCCCCCGCCCGCCCTTGTCTCCACCTATTTTGGTGCTTCGGACAATAAATTAGCTGAGGTGATTTCCAGAAGTTCAGAAGAATAAAAGCAACTGGAAGTAAGATGACATCATTGGAGCAGAAGAAAATTTCGAAAACATGTCACTCCACCACTAGTACTGCCCTCTTGATGCTGTGACCTCACAAGCATTAAGTTCCCTTTCGTCTTCCAAATTGCAAGTAAAGCTCCCCATTTTCCTCTACAACTGCCTTCTATTCCTTCGCATCTTTATTCAGTCATGGATCCTAACCTTTCAGTTACAATCTATCAACTCACTCTAACTGAACGATTGGGATTCAAATTCCATCTATAGAAATGGTGACTATTGGAGTGCAGAAGAAATGAGGAGCCAGAGCCGGTAGTTGAGATGATTTGCAAACATTCTTTAAAACCTCACATCTTGAAATTAGTTAAAACATAGAAGCAAGCAAGAGAACATTATTAGGTAGCATCCACCAATATCACAACTACAGACTATCCCCCTCAAATGAACCTGAATAATAGGTTGTGTAAATAGCATTTACTAGTGATATAAAACAGAACCTGTCTCAATACCTATCATATGATGGACGACCACCTGCACTAGGACGATCATAAGGACCAACTCTCTCCCTATAGCTCCCCCCGTCATAACGGCCAGGCCTTCCACTTCCAAACCTGTTGCCACGACCTCTTAGGCCTCCGTTCCTGTCATAACCTTTGTCTTTGCCATATCCACTGTGAGGTGCCCGATCCATATATCTCTCACCTGCAAAGCGATCACCGCCAGGTGTGTATCTTTCATGGCTATAATGATCACGGCTATCATAGCTGTCCTCTTTGCTATCCATACGATCCCTGTCCCCATAGCGTCCCCCATCATAACGGTCATCATAGCGATCTAACCCAAAGCGATCTCCACGGCTACCACCTCCACCAAAGCTAGAATTTGAAAAGGGCCGACCACCACTCCCTCTACCACCATCAACTGAAGGACATTCACGGGCAAAGTGTCCTGGACGACCACATTTGAAGCAGTCAGAACGCCCTGCTGATCTGTCTCCACTCCTGTAACTGTCCCTGCCACCAGATATATGGTCCCTTTCGTATTCATAACCTGGACCTTGACCACCCATTTTCGGTTTCGCCTTGTTCACTGAGATGACGTGACCATCTAACTCCCGCCCATCCATATCCCTGATAGCCTCATCCATAGCTCGACGATCAGCAAAGGTAACAAATCCAAATCCACGAGGACGACCAGTATCCCTGTCCACCACGACCTATACAGACACCAAACATTAGTCCAGTTATGACATTAGAACAAATACCTGACCCATGTTCAGTAATGTCAGTCCAACAGCAAAATGGATCAATACAATCGGAAGAGAGTTGTTGAGAATTCTATGTTTCATGATTGGCAACATAAGCATGCCTCGTTTGCAGGGGGCATATACTCTAATGAGAGCAACACTGTTAAAGCATGCAGCGAGAGACAGATTAAAACTGCAAATGAGAGGATCTTAAATATTTTAACCATAGCACTTTATGCTTCTTCATTTTGAATGTCACATACATACGTTACTAGGGCAATTTCATAGCATAAGTATTTCAACAGCATGGGAGTCGCAAGAATCAGCCAGAAATACCTCCATTAATTTTCTGCTCATGTGCACAAATCACAATCAAGAACAAAAGATCATCTAATTAAAAAACCCAACTCAGATGCACTCTTTCAAAGTGAATTTACCTTTACACACTACTTTTGATAACAAATGCAGCATCGTTAGCTCATTGTTCATTCACCATAATATGCCTCACTAAGACAGAGGCATCAAAACAGATAGAAAGAGTTTCAAATCTAGAGCAATTTGAGTATTACAACTCCCACTCTTATACACTGTCAAAATTCATGAGAATGTTCTCAACAGCATGTGTAGGCACACCCCGCCATTGCTGATCTTACTGGTTGGTTTCCCGGCTCCAGGTTAGGTTTTATCTTCATTTTCTGGCACCTTTGGTTCTTGGCTGGTCGAGATGGCCTCTTCTAGTTGGTTCCACATTGAGGCTAAGTCTTTTGAATTTGTTTGTGTGGAGGAGGTCTCGGTTTTACGGGTGTATGAAAGAAGTAGAAGGCTCGTTCAACCAATATCAATGGGGAAGGTCACTGTGTCATGGTTGCTAGACACCATGAGGTCTATCCTTCCGGCAGAGAGCTCAAACAAATTCGTGAAGTCTTTGAGGGTGGGGGTTAAAGCTTTCATTGCTCAATGTAGTTCGAATCGTTTTGGTTGTTTTGTTGTTGTCATGGAGTACAGCGGTGACGGTAGATGAGGTTTTGTGATTTTTTTGGAAGGAAGAGGGGGTAGGGGATGGTCAGGATTTGCGCTTGAGCTGCGGAGATTCCTTGAAGCCTTCCAGACACCTTATGATGGTGGAAAAAGGCCTTTGGTGCCAGTAACATGTTAGCTGGCCAAGGTGGTTGATAAGCGGTTGTTTGTGAAGGTTGTGGCTGGACAGAGGCAGCATGGAGGAAGCTCCAGCAGTCACAATGCTTCAGTGCTGAAAACCCAGAGCAACAACTGTCAGGAGGCGTACAGGGACATGAGTGGTAGTGGTAAAGACGTGCATGGTAGCAGCGAAAGCTCTGCTGATCATGTCAGCACTGCAAAGGAGGTGTGTGTTTGTGGCAAGGACACTAGTACCGTACTTCAAGCCTTGAGGAAACAGCTGAAAGATTTGAGACTGGAGCTTGATGGGTCGAAGAAGGTTGAAAGCCCTTGGTGGGCTGTGGTAATCAACACGAAGCCCATCCCTTCAGGAGGGGCCCAACCTGCTCAAGTTTTAAAGTTCGCTGGTATTGGGCCAAGCAAAGAATGGTTCTATAAAGGGAAAAAGCTCTTCTTTTTTTCCTGATGGCCACAAACTAATAAATTGGTCAGGCCCAGCTTAAAACCCACATTTAAGTGGGTGGTAAAAAGACAGGTCAGGACCAGTCTATCTCAAGCGATGATTTTTGTGCAGGTCTGGCTTCTGCAGGCGTGGGTGTGTGTTCAGATCAGCTCACAATCCCTCCATTAGCCCTGCTGCAAAGCCACGTCAACAATGGCACCCTTCGAAAGGGGAGTCAGGATGCTGCGAGTGGCAGAGTAGTAGAGAACCCTACCGCCACCGACTCTCAGTCATCAGCACCGTCTTGGGGCACGCAGTCGTGGCACCTCCATCAGTCCTTTAGCCATATTGCTGTGGGCGATATGGCTGAGTGG
Organism: Corylus avellana; assembly: GCF_965113065.1. Taxonomy (NCBI): domain Eukaryota; kingdom Viridiplantae; phylum Streptophyta; class Magnoliopsida; order Fagales; family Betulaceae; genus Corylus; species Corylus avellana. The sequence continues at coordinate 15,577,515 of NC_142499.1, forward strand.
GATGTCTGCAATCTGGAGCCCCTCTCGATGGTGTAGCGCCCAATTTCAAAAGCTCGTAGTGTGTCCCAAATCAAGAGATCTCCAACGCCAACAAGATTGCAAACATCAAGCATTTGAGTCATGGAGGTTTGGCGGCAGAAGCAAATGCTTCTCTTCTGATGTGAGGGATACCAGGTCCTCGGGTGTGGGTCTTCCTACAGGTAATAATAGTGTTTATTCTTTGTTGGATTCTCGGGCGGGTAGTGCTGGATGCCCTTTTTTTGAGGATTCATGTTGGTCGATTGTTCTAAGGGAGGGGAAAAGGGTTGTTGTAACTGGTTTTTTGGGTATGCCATGAGATAAATTTGAAAAAGAGATCATGGTCGCTTCTATTGAAGCTAGCTGCAACAAGGATGTCCTGAGCAAGGGTTCTCCTCCTAGATCTTCTCAGTTGACTCCTAAAGGTAGCAAAGAGTTGAAAAGGCTAGATTGCTCCATTAATTATGCCTCTAAATGATCTACGTCCAAGTCTGGCAGTAGAAGAGGGTGGGTGTCTTTTGTTGCTTTATGAAGCCGAAAATCACTTCTTGGAATGTGAGAGGACTAAATGAAGTCAATAAACATATGCATATTAGAAATCTCCTCAAGATGTGGATGCCTGACATTGTGACTTTACAGGAGACTAAATTGGAGCAGTTGCCCAAGAGTATTGTGCAAAGCTTGTGGGGCGTGCAAAATCTAGATTGGTGCAATTGGATTCTAGAGGGGCATCATGTGGTATTTTAGTGATATGAGATAGAAGAGTAGTGGAAAAAATTGAAGAATGCATGGATAACTATACAATGGTGGTTAAATTCAGGAGCATTAGCAATCAGTTTGAGTGGACATTCGCCAATGTCTATGGCCCTAATTCAGATGTTGATTGCCGGTTGTTATGGGAGGAGATAGTGGGTTTGAGTAGTTGGTATTTGCCTAGGTGGATTGAGGGCGATTTTAACATGACCCGCTTTCCTAGTGAGTGATCAGGAGAGGGCAGCTTCTCTCTCACTATGGAAGAGTTCTCAAACTTTATCTTTGAGCAAGGTCTTATGAATATCCCCCCTCCAGGGTGGGAATTTCACATGGCCTTATAATAGGAATTCTCCTTTGTGGTCTAAAATCAACAAGTTTCCCATCTCTCCAGAGTAGATTACCTAGAGTTCTCTCAAATCACTTTCCTATTCTTCTTGATTGTGGCATTTTTCAAAGGGGCAGAAGTTATTTTAAATTTAAAAACATGCTGCTGAAAACAGAAGGCTTCGCTGAGAAGGTGAGGTACTAATTGTCTTCATACTGTTTTCATGGCTGCTCTACGCTTCGTTTTGGCTCAAAAATTAATAGCTCTGAAACCTTACCAAAAAAACGTGGAATTATACGGAGTTTGGTAATTTGGAGAAGAACAAAAGGGCTCTTCTAGATGATTTAAAAGGGCTGGATGGAATTGAAGAACAGAGACCACTTTCTAGTGAGGATATATTGAGTAAGGAAGCAGCTACAATTGAGCTGGAGAAGATTATTCTTTTGGAGGAGAGCTGGAGGAAAAAGTCGATGGTGTTGTGGTTAAGAGAGGGGGGAAAAAATACCAAGTTCTTCAATCGGGTGGCTAGTTCTAATAGAAAACGTAACACCATAGAGAATTTGGTTATCAATGGAGACATCTCTTCTAATCTGGATTAAGTTAGGATTATATAATCAAATTTTTCATTAAGCTGTACACCGTGAACAAAAATTGGCTGCCAAACTTGGATGGTCTTCCTTTCCAGTCTATTAGTAAGGAAGAGGTAGCTTGGGTGGAGCAAGCTTTCAAGGAAAGGGAAGTTTTCAAAGTGATGAAAGTTTTGAACAGGGATAAGACTTCGGGTCCAGAAAATTTCTCTATGGATTTCGTAACATATCATTCGTAACCAAACTTAATTAAAACTCATAGCTACTTGAAACCACAAAAAATAAATATATCATTCTCTTTTTGATAAGTACAAAAAATAAACTTATCATATTGAAGATTTTTGCAAGTCTATGTCATCACAAGCATCTCACTATTGTTTAAATAATAATAATCCATCCAATTGTTCAAAGAACCAGAATCTTCTACACAAGGCAGAACTGTACAAAATCTTCAAGAAAATGTTAGTTGAACACAGGGCTGAGCACTGAAAAGTTAATACCTACATACATAAAAGAACAAAAAACCCCTCCTATGACGTATATATCGGTATTTGGCAAACATTCTGGTGCATCGTCTATACTTATATTAATCTACATTCAGTTTTTTAATTTCATTATCCAAGTCAAACATTGCTTTTAAGGCATTCAAGGATCCTTCCACCAAAAATAAAATATGGCAGACAAGAAAAACCACAGGCAGGCAGGTGTCATAGTATAGTTGCAATCTACAATCACAACATGCTATCAAAACAACAATTCAACTGTAGATCGAAATACTCTTCAGCAAGAAATCTTAGAACAAACATATCGGGTGTGTTTGGGAAAGCTTTTTCTTATTTTTGCTTTGTGCGAATAGTAATAAGAATTGGTTGATGTGATATAAAGGCGAAAGGACTTTTGAATTTGTTGAGAGAAAAGTGAAGAAAATTGTTTGGTAATGTGAAGAAAGGTGTTCCAACTTTTTTGAAAGAAATGAAAAAGGAGAGAGAGGGCTTGGGTTTTGCCAAACACAACCATCGAACTGTAATGTTATATTGAAAATGAGTCATGCCAACGCTAAAAAGAAAAGTCTCTAAAGAAAAAATGTGCAACTAAAAAAGATAGAAGTTATAGGAAACACATGCACACACTAAAGCGCCAATCTCAAAACAATCTTCTGGAAGACAAATTCACAATAGCAAAAAACTTAGTTCAGCACCCTAGCAATAGTATGAGATTAATCCATAGGGATGTCATTAAATGCAATCAAGAAATTACCGAGATGCATATTAGAATGCAAACTAGACCCTAGTGAAAGATAAATACAGAGTGGAAAATGAGTCACAATCCCACAACACCCAACCTTGGGACAAACTTTTAAAGAAAGCTAGAACTGCATGGTTGAATCAATAAAGCACCCAAAAAGATGCCTGTAATGTGGCATATTCATGCTGACAACTAATGAGCTAAGTGCATCCACAATGGATCCTTTAAAATTTTCTTCAAATTTTGAAGAATAACCCCACTTTTTCAATTTTGAAAAACCACTTTTGAAAAACACTCTACATCCCATTTTTTATTTTGGAGAATGACTCGTTTTTTTACTCTTTCTTTATTTTGGGGAATGGATCCTGTAGAATGGGGAATCATCAATCATGGAGAGATGAGAGGAGAGATGAGAGGAAGTTTAATTTTTTGTTAGGTTAAGAAAAAGAGAAATTAATAAAATATGGGATAAAAGATGACAGTGATCCTTCATATATGAATGATAACTGTAGTATATCCATTTTAAAAGGATGTGAAAAAATCAGATGGGGAGTGGATTTAAGACGTGGCCCTTTAAAATTTGAAGAAAATGGCTCTTTTTGAGCAGATGCTCTAAAAGAGTACCAAAATATGGAGCAAAACAATCTTGCAGTTGGAATTGCACACTAATAACCCATTCTTAAAATCTCAAAGAAAATAAAGTAGCCCTTTTCTTGTAATCAACAAAGAAAGCAAGCACAATCCCTTAAGTTGACTTAAACATTATCCACATATACAAGCTCTAAAATCACCAACATGTGTCATAAAGCACCAAACAAATAATTAACAGCGAATAAAAGATAGCAATTCAAGGGAGAGAGAGAAAAAAAGCGTAAAATTTGATTCCACAAAAATGAAATTGTGATTTTACACAACCCCAAGTTCCATTGAGAAATTATAATTACGAACAAACAATTTTAAAAAAAAAAAGATTAAAAATTGGGATGCATACCAAAGCTTCAACAACTTTGCCGTAGACACTAAAAGCAGCTTCAAGGTGTTTGTCCGTGGTCTCCCACGCCAAGCCTCCTACGAATATGCGATTGTCTTCCCTCGCAGCCATCTAATTATCAATTTCAAATTATAATAAACAACCACATAATTTGAAACACAAAGAGAAAACTGAAAGACAATGTTAGATAATAAACCTTAACAGAGGAAGAGCAGAGACGACTGAGGTTTACAGCTTCTTTGGCTGTCTGCCAGGGGTAGGTGCTGTACGAGGAAGCTTTTGTGCGAGAAACCCTAACGTAACCGTCAACGGTGAGATTCGGCTTCGCATAGAAGATTGATAAACATCTGCTGCTGGATATTTTGAAGGATCACGATCTGTTTTCACTTTCGGCAATAAATCGGGCGCGTTTGGTCTCGCGCTTTTTATGGCTGAGAGACAATTTTTTCTTTTCCCTTTTTTTTTTTTCTTTACTTATATACTTTATTATTCTTTCCTGGTAAATTCTAAATACCTCCCTTTCAAATCACGAAAAGGAATTGACTCGAAAAAAATAAAAAATAAAAAGGAAAAAAAAAATGGTAAAGTTCACTTAATTTCTTCAAATTACCACTTAAATAACAATCTATCTCCTAAACTATTAATTACAATAATTTACCCCCCCAAACTATCAAAATAATGACAATATACCCCCCAATGCTAGCAAAATTATAAAATCACCCTTATAAAATTTTCAATAAGACAAAAATACCCTTAAATTTTTGAAAAAAAATTAAATTTTAATATTTTTGTTTTTATTTTAGTAAGGGTAATTTTGTTATTTTGTTAAAATTTGAGGTATATTGTCATTGTTTTGGTAGTTTGTGGGGTAAATTATCGCAATTCATAGTTTGGAAAGTAAATTATCATTTTGGTGGTAATTTGAGAGAGTTAAGTGGACTTTACCCAAAAAAAAAAAAAAATCACAAAAAGGAATTCGACAAATAACAATAATAAAGATAAATAAACAATAATACTAATTATACAGCTTAGATTACTTATCGCACTCATTTTATACTAATTGTTGTGGTTTATTTTGAGTAATTTTTCTTTTATATTTTTAGGAAAATCTTCATCTTTACTTTCTCCGGATGTTGTATCACTATTGCAAATCGTACTCTCAATTTTTAAAATTTGAAACGTAGGTCTTTTGTTTTAAAAATTTGCAATATCAACCTTAGTGTTAGAATTTAAAGTTAAATTAAACTCTTAATAAATAAAATATCCCTCGTACCTTTGTAAAATTATAAAATTACCTTAATAGCTTGATCCACAACAAGCTTGGTTGTGGGTTACAGTAACATCACTTACGGTTAGGCCGTGGGTCAACTAGGGGCAAATTTTTAAAAAAAAAAAAAAAGAAAAAAGGTATTTTTGGTATTGTGACATCTTTAGTTAGAATTTAACGAAAAATCTTAATGGATTTGTGAGATTACAAAATTTTCAAAGATGGCGACTCAACATTGCAACTTTTTTAAATTTAAGAGTACAATTACAAAAGTGATTAAAAAAAAAAAAAATTGTAAAAATTTACAAAAACAAAATCATGAATAAGTGCAGCTGATATGGAAAGTCATTGAGGATCATATCAAACTCGGAGCCATGAAGATGAACTATCAGACAATTATTGTGCGTTCGTAAATCTTTTGTGCATTGTGTTTATTTTTCTTTGGATACACTTCCAATGGTCGATCTGCATGACCGCAAAGTAGGTTGTATGACATTGTCCTAAGGTGTGAGTGGCGGTGAATCTTATTGTCTTTTTGTGTTTTGTTTGTTTATGTGTTTTGCAATCACCCATTGTGTTTATTTGTGGACCGGATGTAATGAAGTTGACAATTTTTTTTTTTTTTGACATGTTCACACAAGGGTCGGGAGGGGGAATTTGAACTAATGACCTCCGCTTCATGAGGCGTAATCCACAACCGATTGATTTACCCTTTGGGACGAAGTTTGATGATTTTTAAGCAAACACATGTGTACTCAATGAAGTTAATGATTTGTAATGAAGTTAGTCATTGATAAAAACAATGTGTACCCCATGCTTTGTACAATGAAGTTATGAAATTATGAATTAATTTAGTTATGAAACCATTCAAGGCAACCCTTCTCGCGTTGCCAACCTCTACCTGCCAACAGGATGGCATGCAAGGCTTCCGTATCAGGGATCAGGATTTATTGAAATTCATAGGAAATTTTAGTTTCTGAAATTTTAGATTTAAGTCGTTCATGTTCTATCCAAGAGTCATTGCTTTGCCACGTGTCCTACTACTAATAAAATAATAAATATTTATTATTTTATTATTTTATTAGTAGTGGGACACGTGGCAGGACAATGACCATTAGATGAAAAATGGACGTCCTAAATCTAAAATTTTAGAAACTGAAATTCTCCTAAGAATTTCAATGGATCCAGATCCCTGTATCAACAGTCTTATTCTTTAATTACGGGATCTTCCCATCAACTGCATCCAAAAGAAAACTACTTAAGTTGGTTGAGTGTATTTAGGTTATGTTTGTTTCGATGTAAAATATTTTTCGTCAAAAAATATTTTTAAGCGGAAAAATATTCTTCAAAATGATTTTCTTGAAAACATTTTTCGGTGTTTGACGTTACAGAAAATCACAAAATTTTATATATATATATATTTTCATTCAAACATATTAAACTTTAAAAAAATATATTTCGCCGTTAACTTCCCTGATTTACCCCTAAAAAGACCAAAATATCCCTATTTTTTCTTTTTTCTTTTTTAATTTGGAATTAAGGGTAAATTTGAAATTTTATAAAAAATTCAGGGGTATAAACATCATTTTCTCACTTTTAACGTTTGAAATCTGACAGAGGGGTTCAAATTGATTGCAATTGAAAGTTCATCAGTCCAAATTGAGAGGTTTTGAAATTTGGGAGGATTCTCAAATCGCTTGGTAATTCAGGGATCTAAAGTAAAGTTACTCCAACTTTAAAATTACGAAAATGTCTCGATTGGATCCCCGCGATGACCTAGCTGGGCCCCACGAGTCCCGACTGGGTCTAAGTGAGGTCCCTATCGGGTTCTGGCGAAGTCCAAGCGATGGTTCAATTGAGTCCCAGTGAGTCCTGACAGTGTCTCAACCAAGTCTTGGCGAAGTTTAGGGGGATGACCTAGCGAGTCCCAACCAGATCCCAACGTGTCTTAGCTAGGTCTCGGTGAAGTCCAGCTGGTGACCCGACGAGTCCCAATCGGGTCCTGACAATGGCTCGACCAGGTCTTGGTGGGTTCTCAATTTAGTCCCAACTGCATCTCAACGAAATCCAGACAGTGTCCCAACGGTGGCCCAACGAGGTCCCGACAAGGTCTCAACAACATCCCGGCTGAGTCTGTCGATTTGAGAATGAGATGCTCAAACTTGAAAAATGGTATATGGTTTTAAAAAATAAAAATTATTTTTCGAAAATTAAAGAGGCTTTTTTCAGTCAAATCGATTTTTTTTTTTTCGTTGACTATTATTTTTCATCGCATTAAATACCTAAAAATACGAAAAACATTTTCTATAAATCATTTTACCGCATCAACAAATGGAGTTTTAGAGTGATACATGATGTAGAAAAAAAAAATCACGATATAATTGGCATTTTAATAACCACTAGAAAAAACATTTCCTAAATGGCATATAGGTACTAAATTACACTCTAACTCGTGGGAATTCTGCAAACCATTATCCCATGTAATCAGAATATATATATATATGTTAGGTCTATTTTAAAATATTGATTAAATAATTAAATTAATCTTTTTTTTATAAATTTAAACTTTTGAGATAATTAAGTAGTAATTTAATATAGTATTAGAATAGAGGTCATGAGTTTGAATTTCAAACCTCGACTCTCATAATTTATCCTAATTTCAGTTAAATATTTTAAGTGTTAGACTTATCTTATCGAGAGATATTGAGGTAACACTTAAGCCTACACCAATTTCAATTAAATATTCTAGGCATGGTAGTAAATTTGAAATATTCAAATAAGTACCGGTGATTTACAGTTCCAAGCAACCAATCATAGAATCTGGACCTCTTGTGAGTCTTGTTGCCAAAGCCCTTTATTTGTCTCTATCACACCATCCTCTTCCTTGTCTTTGTTGACCTCTTCCTTGTCTTTATTGCCAACGCCCTTGATGTGTTATATCATATGATCTATTTGTTTATAAATAGTGTTAACTTACCTCTTTTTATGTGCTAGCTTTAACACAAAACTAATGATATGGAAGAGTGAAATACACAAGAAAGAGACCAGGAATTGTACAATGCCGGCCAAATATATATATAGGCATCCATGTCCCACAACCCCCAAACAAATGCCGGCCATTTGATCTCTTCCTTTGTCTCTCTTGCTCCTAGCTATCACTTGTATTGCTATCATTGCTAGCTCATCCAATAACTTTACTGTAGAGAGAGAGAGTTTGAGCATCAGCCATGGAGGAAGCTAGGAGGGTGGAAGAAGGGCTTGGTCACAAACCACCTCCCAAGAAAGAAGATGATCATGACAATGCTTATATTAGGGGAAAAGTAGATAGAAGTGACGGTGGAGATTGCATAGAGCATGAGAAAGATGATAGGGGCCAACTGCTAGATGATCAGCCAGCTGAACAAAAGGAGGAAGAGCAACCTTTGGTTAAGCAGAAGAGCAAGAGGGTTGCAACCTTGGACGCTTTCAGAGGCCTTACCATAGTGGTTTGTATATATAGACTATAAATTTTACACTTTAATGTTGAAAAGATTTTAGATATTGTTTTGTTGCATTATGGTTTAAAAGTATTACGACAAGACATAAAGGTAAAAATAGTTTTAAGTGTTTTATGAATGTTTTGTGTTTAAAGTTGTTTGTTAATGCTTAAGCATCTCCAAAAACGTTGTCAAAGGAGACCAATCTCGTTAACATCTTGAACTTAACTTCAAAAATAATGTTAAATAGTACTACACTCCATTTTACCTACATTCTATGGCTGATGTGGCAATGACCGTCAGCTCTTGAGTTTTTCATTTTTTTTTTTTTATAATAATTTCTGATCCAAGGGCTCGGTGCCCATCAGCCAAATAGAATGAAGGCCTCTTACTTCAAATGATTTGATTAGATTGAGAGGAACTTCATTAAGAGGAGTTGATTTTGTAGGCCCCATTGAAAAGTGATGGGCTATATGTTATACTTTCTTTAACCAATAGTAGCCAATGTGTGTAGCTGATGGTATTGGTAGACGATGCTGGTGGAGCCTATCCTCGTATTGATCACTCTCCATGGAATGGATGCACATTGGCAGACTTCGTGATGCCCTTTTTTCTCTTCATTGTAGGCGTCGCTATCGCCCTCGCTTTAAAGGTGGGTATTTTATTTTACCAACTTTAAATCCTAACCATCATACGATGTTAGAACATCATATGATGTTCTTCTAACACGTCCCTAGGGCACCCATCATTTACTTATTTGTTATTGGCCTGTCCATTCTAATGGTGTCTCTTTTTACTAGTAATCTTGGTCTTGATATTGCAGGAAGTACCTAATATCAAGGATGCAATTAAGAAGATCTTTATTAGGACATTGAAGCTTCTCTTTTGGGGAATTCTTTTGCAAGGTAATATTAATATAATGCAATTTAACAATATTGACCATTTGAAAACAAAAACAATATTAAATATCAAATCCAATTAACTAGTTAGGAATCATTGCTTACTGTATAATACAATCCCGGGCGTGAAATTTTGGTGGCTGTATTGTATTTTCGCACCCCAGGAGGATACTCTCACGCTCCTGATGATCTGGCTTATGGAGTTGACATGAAGACCATCCGCTGGTGTGGCATCCTCCAGGTCTTTTCTTCACCCTCTCGTTTCTATATTTTCCAAAAATGAAAGCATTTATATATATATAATGTCGTTTATGAATGAAGAATGATGATGTGTTAATGGTAATAGCTAGGATTACATGGGACAAAACTTAAAAAATAAATAAATAAAAAATTAAGGGGGGAAATAATTTTGCAAGTAAAATACTCATAAAAATATATATTTAAGGGTATATTTTTAAGAAATTTGGGGTGGCCCAAAAGCCCCCAACCATTAAGGTGGTTCCGGGTTCCACCCCTATCTCTCAAGCACAGTAACATGTATGTGACATTTAAAATTTGAGTAATGCTACATACCACACAAACATCTCACAAATTTTTCAAAAAACTGACGTTACAAGATATATATATATATATATATATATATATAGTACTATATTACTCATAAATTTTAATTTCAAGTATATCTCGTCATGGATTAAGTTTCAAGATCATGGGTTTAAATCCTACGTTAGTTGAGAAATAAAATAAAATAAACCACATTTTTATCTTATAATTATCTCATACTAATATGAAAATTTTAACTAATCCTCAAATCAGCTCTTGTTAAAAATCAAAAATTAAAAATTAATTGAGACTATCACATTAATATTGAAAAATAAAACTGTGGTATTGGTATATATGATTACTCAAATATTAAAAATGAAAAAAGTGTTATGGCATACTTTGTAGTAGCCTAATTTCTTGTGCTTTGTTAGCAGAGAATAGCTCTGGCATACTTTGTAGTAGCCTTAATAGAGACCCTGACAACCAAGATCAGACCAACTGTCCTACACTCTGGACACATCTCCATTTTCACTGCCTATCGATGGCAATGGTAAGAAACCAACCTCCATTAAACAACCTCAAATTTACTGTCTCAAATCCTAACATATATCTCGATGTTTATAAGCGTTACTACTTGAATAGTGATGCTATTTGAGAGTTTTTATTTTTATTTTTTATAGTGACATATACTGATTGTCTTGTTTTGCTTAGACCTTTTTAACAGTTCTGATTTTGGTAAATATGTCCATGATATAGGATTGGAGGGTTCATTGCCTTTCTCATTTACATTGTCACGACATATTCACTATATGTTCCAGATTGGAGTTTCGTGTTACACGACCAAGATGAACCAAACAGATACACAGTATGTGGCAGATATGTATTCTAACATAAATTTCTTATAAATTGAGTCATAAGAATTCTTTCAACACATTATAATAAGTCCCTTAAACATATGAGAAACACACACGCTTCTAGAAATTGGGTCGAAAGAATTTTCCTATTAACTCATTTTGTAGGAAATATTTGTCATTTGTAATAGGGGAAACTTAAAAACAAATAAATAAATAAAGCCTATGAATTTTCCGGGGTTTTGAAAATACCTTCACAAAGTTCAAACACTCTCAATTAAGGGTATTGAACTTTCAATTTCTTTCGATTAGCTCGTTGCGTGAAATTGACAAATATTTGGCTAATTATTTGAGGTCAAATGTGGGATGAGAGGACACTTAGGACCTGCATGCAACGCCGTTGGATATGTGGATCGACAAGTCTGGGGCGTCAATCATCTCTATACACAGCCTGTTTGGACACGCTTGAAGGTTTGTTCTATAACCGGGGCAGAATTTAGCTGCTATCTTCTTCTTCTTCCTCAAAATGGCACAACTGCAATCCATTTGATGATCTTTTCTTGACAAACTCGTAGGTTTGCAAACTTGGGAAGGATGCTCCAAGTTGGTGCCTTGCTCCATTTGAACCTGAAGGGCTTCTGAGGTTTGCTGTTTTATCAACACATGAAAAACTATAAAGGGAAACTTTCACTTACCGTCCAAAGTATCACAGGTTTGCAACGTAATCTCGTATTATCAAAATTTGTAACCTTGGTTACCTTATGTTTTAACCCCTTTTAATTCCACTCTTACAATTCAGCTAAAGACCTTAAGGTTTAAAGTTAAATCAAACCGTAAATCGGTAAAATGTCACTTATGACCCAAGGCATGGCCATGGTTCACCATACCCATAGCCACGGTCAGTAAGAGAACTTTTAGTTTCTTTTTAAAAAATTTAAGAACATGGGTATTTTAGGTATTTTGATAGTTTCCGTTAGGATTTAACAGAAAATTCGAACAAATTAATGAAATTAAAAGGGGCTTAAACATACAATACCGGCATTACAATTTTTGATCATTCGAGATTACGATTACAAAACCCGTGATATTTCGGGAAGGTAAGTAAAGCTTTCCCAACTACATATTATTTTCAGGCAAATACGGAGTCAAAAAACACTATTTTTAATTGGTTTTATTTTGCCCTAGTTCGATTTCAGCTATCCTCTCAGCGACCATTGGCATCCATTATGGGCATGTTCTGATTCATTTTAAGGTTACAAGCTTCAAACCTACACACTATTCCACTCCTGACTTAAATTTGAAGCTCAAGAATGTGGACTCTTTTGCAGGGGCACTCTGAAAGGCTTAAGCAATGGGTCTCAATGGGGTTTGTCCTGCTTGTCCTGGCCATCATTCTTCATTTCACAGATGGTGAACTTTCTTGACCTTGTGCCTCAAAATTATTGAATATAATTAGAAGCATTCATCTCCTAGCTGATTGATCAGAAGTAGAAAACAAAAAATTAAATACTCCTAAATTATGAGCGTTTCTGAGTAGTTTTCCTTAAAAAATTATTCACCAAACATTTCTTCATTATACAATGAAGCACATAAATTTTTCGTAATTTGGTCGTGTTTTGCACAAAACCAAACCAAACCATAACACCCTCAAAGTTTTTATTATTGGAAGAGAGAATTTAGCATAGACACGATCCGCGAACCCGACACAAACCAAACACAAAATTAAAGGATTAGGGTTGGAGAGTTTTACCCGATTAATTAAATGGGTCGAGTCAGGGTTGACATGTATAATTTTATACACATATTTCGACACGACTTGAACCTGACACATGATATAATGGTAAGCAATTTTTTACTTGACCCGCGAACCCGACACAAACTCAATACAAAATTAGAGGGTTATAGTTGAGGAGTTTGACTAATTTAATTAAATGGGTCGTGTTATAATCTTATACATATATCTCAACACAATTCGAACTCGACACACAAACACGAATTGCCACCCCTACTTTAAAGCAATAGCTTTGTGTGAATTGTACATTATAAGTAGTGTCCACTTTAATTTCTCTTTTTTCTCATGTGGAACTCTCTTATTACAAGACTTTTAATTCAAAACCTTCTATTTAAAACATTCACAATTCACAAACCACAAACTATATATATAAACTAATTTTGAAAACTTTTTGGACACAAACTTCCATTGGCTTGCAGCTATTCCTATGAACAAGCAACTCTACAGCATCAGCTACGTTTGTTTCACAGCAGGTGCTGCTGCAATTGTCTTCTCTGGGTTCTACATATTGGTCAGTACTCTGTTATATAATCTTCCCTAGCTATCTATGTATGGTGAATATCTTCATCGATTGCATGCAAAATAGGCTTCCCGAGCAGGATTTTCTTTTAACCTTCTTTGTTGTCTTTCTTCGATCTTCATGAATGATCTACAGATTGATGTTTGGGGATTTCGCACGCCATTCTTGTTCTTAGAATGGATAGGAATGAATGCGATGCTGGTGTTTGTGATGGCAGCTCAAGGCATCTTTGCTGCGTTTGTAAATGGATGGTATTATGAAACTCCAGACAAGTCACTAGTAAGTGGTCCTCAATTATTTCTTTTGATTATCCTAATTTCTTCAGGAAAAACAACTTTTTACAGTCAGGCATCCATTTCGGGTACATTTTCGTTAAGTTGGCATGCTCCATCCACCATTAATTTTAAGAAGAAAAAAAATAAAAACTTCACAAAATTCCTCCTGAACTTCCACACGTTTTGAAAATTACCCTCTTAAAGTTCAAAAACTCTCAATTTAGGATATCGAACTTTCAATTTTTTACAATATCCCCCTCCATTCAAATTTTTCGTTAAATCTTATCAAAATTTCTAAGATGCCATTTTTTTTGTTAAAAAAAAATTGCAATTATTCAAGCGTAAGCATTTTTGCAAAATTCTGTTAAACACTAACCAACGCCTGAATCTTAGCAATTTTTTATTTTATTTTTTATAATAAAAAATATGAGTATTTTGAAAATTTTGATAAGATTTAACGGAAAATCCTAACGAATTGGAGACATTGCAAAAGGTTGAAAGTTTGATACCTTAAATTGAGAGTTTTTTTGAACTTTAGGTGGTTAATTTCAAAACGTGTGGAAGTTCAAAAGGTTAAATGAAGTTTCCAAAAAAAAAAAAAAAACCAGTGATTGATGGAGCATGCAAACTCAGAGAAAATGTACTCGGATTGAGCCAGAATGCAACTAATTAAGCATTTCTGTTTCTTCAAACAAGTGTTAACACAAAATTGCTAATAGGTCCATTGGATACAAAAGCATGTGTTTATCAATGTTTGGCACTCAGAGAGACTGGGGACCCTCTTATATGTGATATTTGCTGAAATCACATTTTGGGGTGTAGTTGCGGGTATCTTGCACAAATTGGGAATTTACTGGAAGTTGTAAGAGGAAAAAGTTGTGGAAGACCAGATTTGATATACTTGCAATTTACTACATTCACATATATAGCTTAATTATTTTATGGGTTATGTTTATTTTTATGTATTTGTTGTATTAAATGTGAAAAACACTATAAGATTTGAATAAATTTCGATTAATATTTTGATTTTATTTCATAGAAGCACATTTCATATTCAATTGGTCCTGGCATCCAAAGCAGTGGTAGAGTCAGAAATTTATATTAGTTTGGGTGGAACTAAAACAATAAAATGTATTGACAAGATTTTTTTTTTTTTTTTTTCCTCTTTATATACTATAATTTTACTATGTATATAAATTTTCCTTTTAATATAGACAGTTAAATTATTTGTAAGAAATTCATTTCTTATTTTGTTACAAAGTCTTATTTTAACAACTTTCATAACTGAAAATGCTCGTTCGGTAGTCATTGTAGACACTAGAAGAGCCAAAAATCAAAATAAGACGAATCAATCTATCAATAAGATGGTATGTCTATGATTTTCCTGCCTCTATCAATCCTAGACATAATTACAAAATGGAAGTCTTTTTTTTTTTTTTTTTCTTTGAAATTTCGAATGATTAAACACATCATATACTTATCCATAATACTACATATATCATCAATACTAAATTATTTATGGATATCATTTGGATCCAAAGTTGAACTAAATGTCAAGAGTTCTATTGCCTTTTTACTAAACCTACTATCGAGTACTTGTAATTGAAAGTCTCGGGTAGCATTGAATTGTCAAAATGATAATAATACTCCACTGTGATGTGAATTGACCCGCTTGTTAAGTTTTAAAAATTAACCTCATTAGGTATTCAAAACTTTACTTGTAAATCTCTTTCATCACCCAAGTGCCTTGGTGTGAAATAGATGGATTTTTAAGTTTTATGTGCAAAACGTCACTTAGTCGTCATATGGATGTTCTGACGCCTACTTAAGTTGATGATTGATCCACCTTTTATAATATTTTCAAGCACTAACAAGTTGCACCAAACATCCTTACTAGACTAAAAATAGAATGAAAATAAGAACCTCAACGAAAATCACCCAGGCTATGTTTGACAACTGGTTTTTGGGTAACGGCGTTGGTTGTGTACTGTTCAATCACTTTGAAATTATCTGCCAAAAGCTGCAGGAGTTAAAACAGTGAACATGAGACTTACTTCAAATAATGCGCCCATTTCCAGCCGCCTTTCGCTATTCCAAAGACAGAGTGGACTGTGAAGAGAAATGGGCGCTGGTTTTCTGAAGAAAGAAGAAAAAAGAAAGACGGAGGTTTTCTGAATAATGAAGTAAAGAAAAGCAAGAAGAAATATCACTATGTTTGCTGCAGGGGCATTTTTGGAACAGCAAAAGAAGGCTGGAAATGGACGCATTATTTGAAGTAAATCTCTTGTTCACTGTCTTAATTCCTACAGCTTTTGACAGATAATTTCAAAGTAATTGAACAGTACACAGCCAACGCCGTTGCTCAAAAACCGGTTGTCAAACAGAGCCCAACTGGTTTCAACGTGCCAATTTGATTATCTTCTTTTCTAGTTTCTAGTTCATCAATAGCAAGCATATGTTCAATTTCTGTTGCTTGGGCCACTTCTAGTTCATCATAACGTTTACATGAAGTATCAAGCACATTGACAATGAATCAATGCTAATTTTAATCGATGAGCAAATCAAGCACAAGCACAAGTTCAATGTGTGGATGGGCGTGGCAGAAATTATCGTTGGACCCAAGATTGAAATAGCACCATATCTACAACTTTACAATAATATTAGAAAGTATACAAATATACAATGCCATTAGGACTTTGCTCACCCTTTTATCTCCTCACTACTTGACTTTCTCAAGTTTTTACACTAGAGTTAGCAGGAAAAAAAGATGAAGAATATGCTGTAAAAAGGATCACCCTTTAATAACATATACCCTATCATCTAATGGATATGGTAACAGGGAGAAGTGAACTGTACGGGAAGACCATTGCAATTCTAAGAGGATCAATATCTGTAATTGTTATATCACTCCCAACCCATCAACATCTTCCAAACCCCTTCTGCAATCTTGTCCCTAGGAACAGATAAGCCATCCCCTTCATCAAGCAAGACTCTGTAAACCTCCCATTCCCTATCTCCAATTATGTGCCTCCCAATCTCAGCCTGGAAAACAATCAAGTTCAATTTATTTCTGCTATTTTGAGAAAAAAAAATAATAATAAATAAATAAATAAAAATAAGAAAAAAGGCCAATCACAGCAAATGCATTTTTAAAATTGGGACCAGAAAACAAATCCCCAAATTTGAACTAGTGTTGTGACATTCCTCATGCCTTCTAGGGAGAAGTAAACATTTGCAAGCATAGACTATGGTGGTTTGTAATTTAAATATAAGCAGATGAGAAATTACCAAAAAGATGCAAGTATTTAGCATCTTGAGAGCAAGGGTCATGTCATAGAAAACAAGAGGCCGGCCCTTGCCAGATAACTCCACAGGGTTTGCAACTAGCAGCTCCATGTCGGGACCCCGGGCAACAACAGCTACTCGGAGAGGACGAAATAGTTCCATTCGAAGACGAGATGACACTGCATTCTGCTTGCTAGGGTCGACTATCTTCTTCCCATCAGCTTGCACAATGAACAAGTCAATCTCACAATTTCCTCTTTCTTTTATAGAGAATCGCCCATAAGAAATCTGCATTCATGATAAGCTTATGCATTAATAATACAGAACCAGATATTGCAGTACAGTCCAAGAATTCTTCCGTATTTTCTTTCAAATCTGATCAAAGAAAAAGTCTATCCACATTTTTTAATGGGAGCATGCCAGCCAAAAATGTGCAGCTGTGACTTAAATCTTAAAAGAAATAGAATTGATTTAGACCTTATCATACACAAGCAATCTTTCCCTAGAAGGAATGGGATATTGGCCTTGGATGCATAGGCTAAATGACATGGCCATAGCAAGATTTCAATAATTTATATACCTGAATATTGTAATCCTTTAGAGTTCTCATTATGTCATAAAGAAGACCTTTGTGGTCCTTGCAAACAATTTGCACGAGTGTGTGAGCAGGACTCAGTGAGTTGTCCATTGTGACAGAAACACTGTCAGAGGTCACAATTCCACTAGGGAGTTTATTAGGCATTTCCAAGCTAAATGTATCCTCTGTGATTGCAGAAGGAAGAAATGAAGACGTCTGTGAACATGCAGTAATTTCAGGGCCTGCCATTGCAATATCACAAGTTAGAATCACATCCCCCAGAACATCTTTTAAGCGGCTACATGTGTCCTCCTGCCTCTTCTTCGTATGTAGAAGCTCCCTGATAAAGACACAAGATTAAGAAGTGAAATTACTTTTGGAACGAGACGATACAAAGAAACATTGACTTCATCAAAGAAAATCTTTTATTCATGTTTTGAAGTCGACTAGCAATATTCCTCCCATATTCTCATGTATCCGTCTACTAATTGCCATAGTACTCGTACAAACAGTATCACCAAAATTTAGATCTTGGGAGAAGATGTTGTGCACTCCCTTCCCCCTCTTTCCACCAGAAAAGAAATAAATTAAAGTAGCAACAGAAGGTTTCCTTCTTTTTCTTTTTCCTAATCCGATTTAAATGTCAACTCTTCGTTAACTACACTTCAATTGCATTACTATAGTAGCGGAACTTTTTAATTCATGCTGCCTTGAAAATATTAAGGTTGAAATATAATTTTAGTCTCTGAATTATGTGTAGGTTAAATTTAAATTTAGTCCTTGAAATTCCAAAAAAGTTTCAATTGTGTGCTTATTATCCTATCTGAACCAATAAGCATACAAAAACTACATATAAAAATAGACTCTCTTTTGCACATGTCATTTTAGTTTTAACGTTGCATGATAGATCATATACAAGTCTCACAAAATCAGAAAATATAGAGACATGTAACATGCATATGACTCATGAAAGTGTCTGTCACATCAGCAATTTCGTTTTCTATAGAGAAGGCAAAACATAGTAAGGGCAACAAGAGGTCTTTTCAAGATTCTATCAAATAAATTGAAACAATTGATGGTTCGAGGTCGAAATCTGAAATCTGAAATCTGACAACTAGTTCAGGGACCAAATCATGTTTTGACCAAAAATATACTTTCCCAAAGAAACAGCCTGACCTAGAGGATATCCCCATCAACATGAGAGTGGCACTACTCAAGTCTGCAGGCAGTCAATTATTTGGACTGTATGAGTCACCCACTATGTGAGATATTATCACAATTTCAGATAAGATTTGAGATCATTTCATATTAAAAAAAAAAAATGCCTGTAATAGTAAATTTGCAATAAATGAAAATTGTAGAAGGCTAGCAAAGTAGAAGATATGAAACTCTGAGGAGAATACTATCAAGAATGTAGAACCTGGTATCTGTGATGAAAAACAGGTCCATCACTTTGCCATCAGGGGTGGTTGATACCTTCACTTTCTTTATAGTAAGCTCAAGCTCACATAGAACCCCCGTCACATCTGCCAAAAAAGCACAAATATCCAACCAATTACAGGAAAACAAGGATACTTTTTTTATTCCTAAGCAATAAGTTAAAACATGGAATCCCATGACAATGCTACTGTAAAACTGCAAATTCTCTTTTCTTCCCCAAGACTCTCAACAATTAGAACAGGAATCTATAAAAGATAGAGACAAACTATAGAGACCACATGATGACACTAATACAAAACGATTCCAAATATGAAAGAATCAAATTATGTGATTGAGAATCCTTTTAAAAATATAATTGATACACAATGAGAAAATTTCTAAAATAGATTAATTATCAAATCAGTACCATTTACACAAAATATAACAAACATGTAGACACCAAATCAAGTATTAATTTAATCCTACAAAGCAGACTTGAAAAAAAAAAAAAAAAAAAAAAAAAAAAAAAAAAAAAAAAAGTTTACCATGTAAAAGCCCTCTTCGATCATAACAACAGAACTTCAAGAGGAACACATCGGGAGGCTTCGGCGGCTGCGGGTCAGGTCGGAAAAAGGATATCCCAGAAGCTGAAGAACAAGAGGGGCAGACCTCCACTAGCCTCTTCTTCAACAAAGACCACCTCGTCGTTGATTTTCCGACCACCCAGAAAACTATGTAGCACCATTTGCCGTCCGTAGATACATCTTCAACCCACACAATCAACAAACAAATGGATCGAAATTTCAATTACCCATTACTTATTTCACAAAATTAGAGAAAAATCTCAAACACCCATCACTTATTTCACAAATAAAATGAAAAAAAAAATTCAAGTACCAACGACGCGTTAACCAAAATTTTAAAGACAACCCGTGTTTGGTTGCTGAGAAAAAAAAAAAGGATAAAAAAAGAACTGTACTTTCCTATTGTTTCCAAAAATGAGAATATTCCAAAAACTGAGCCAAGTACTATCTCAAGCTCAAAAAAAAAGGAAAAAATAAAAAATAAAAAGGTTTAAGGATTCAGTTTCTTCAGCTTCCCTGTACTTTCTCAGCAACCAAACAGAGCAAAAACTATGTATATGCAAAATCTTAAAATAATATCCGCCTTTACCTCCTCTGACAATGCTCAGCCCAAAGAAGAGAATGATGCGACACAAGTCGCAACCCAGCCCAGTCTTGTCAGGGCAATTCACAGTAATCACGTTTGGATCCCCTTCTCTCTCTGAAGGTCTGATTAACACTACGTCGTCGTATAGTATACCCATGTTCTCCTCTTCTTCTTCACCAATCTTTAATATTTTTGGGCTTTTCAGAGTTGTTGTTACTGTGTCACTCAACAGAGAAGCAGCAGAGTTGAGAGTTGAGAGATACAGAAAACAGGGCAGCTGAGAGCCGGAGAGCTAAACAGGGATTCTCTTCTCTCGCTTATTGCTTGCGCTTCATTTGTTGTTGGTGTATCTTTGTCTCACTCTCTCGCGCGATCTCACCCTTCTCCACTTTTTTGGGGTTTGACGATCGTATGTATGTTTAGCGGCCTTCAATTTCTCGGATACGAGATATTGGTTTGAAATGAGAACATTGAGACCATAAAAATGATGGGTCCCCTCACTCCCCTTGGCCTGTGCGGTAGGCATTGACTCAGATTTTTTTTTGTTTTTTTTTTTTTCTGTGGATTCACGAGAAACCATCGAAGAGATCATTCAAGATATTTTACTAAGGGAATTAGAAAAAATAAAATAAAATTAGCTATTTCTATAATAAAATGAGATATGATAAGGTTCAAGCCCCATCTAAAAGTATTAGCAGGATATATTTTATATGTCATTTTATTCTCTATGTTTAGGAAAAATTTTAAAAAAATCACAAAAACTTACTCATCAGATTTCCTACATTTAACAAACCAATATGTAGGAAACCAAAAGTAATTCCTTATACATTATTTTAATATAAACATTTATCTTTAATCTCTCACCTTTCATCATTTTGTTTTTAATTGGGGATTGTATTGAAATTTTTGTGAAAAAAAGTGAGGGTAGGTAGGAAATTTGTATTTTGTAAAAAATATATATATATTTTAATAGTATTGGAAAAGATAAGAGAAGCTATTGTGGAATATATTTTCATATGGAAGTAAAAAGTAGTTTTGTATCCTAAACTTAGGAAAAATCAAAAGGAAACTGTTGCTAGTGCTCTAAGACCCAACTTTTACTTACGTGGTACAAAGCCATAAAAGAGTTGTGTAAGGTTCAAAATTGAAATTTCCAAAAAAAAAACAAAAAAACAAAAATCAAAACATATGTTCACAAAAGTTGGGTTTTAGATGAAGCTCAGTTAAGCTTGGCCCTTTCATATCTCTAATAAAATATAGAGAAATGATTATCGTCAATATTTTGCCCATATTCAATCATTATATTTATGGGGTCCACCATTGATTTATTTGGGGTCCACATAAGTTTACAAATCTAATGGTTGATTTGTAAGATATATGGGCGAAATATGACCAAAATATTAACACTAATAATTTCTTTAAAATATATGAAAAATGTTAGGGTTACTAACTCTTTTATTAACAGAGACTTACTAAACTGATATGTACCTCATTCATTGGAGAAAAATAAGACAATTAATTAAGAGAAATATAACAAGTACCAATGTGATGTAAACCGAAAAGTAAATGATTCCATAAAGAAGAGCGATGATTCGCACCTGACGAGTTCTATTAAAAAGTCCATATCTAGAGTTTCACACCTCAGATTGGAGCAAGATTTGTGGCATTCGAAAGCTAATTCAAATATATATAAAGTCATGTTTCACGCAAGTTTGCTAATTCCGATGTTTACTAGGTCAAAATAGCCTATATTCGCAGGCCGTTCAAAAGCCATCTGGACGAGCCTCTTCCGGAAGTCATCGTTCGCAAGCCGTCCGAACAGGCCTCTTATATTTGTTAAATTCTGACTTTAATTCGTATTTCTTTTAGGTTTAGGGTTTGGGCCTATAAATACATGTTTTATAGACCCTAGAATGTAGCTTTTGATTATTATTTGGTTTTCTTCAATAAGAGTACTCAGAGTTGAGTATCTTCTTTATTTTTCTTCAAACCCTAGATAGTATCTAGCATTTTGATTTGTTGATAGTCTCACGATCTTAAAAATATTTAGCCCTTCTATTGCTGTATTTCAAGCCTATCACGATCCTACGCTTCATTAATTGGTATCAAAGCCCAAGTTACTCTCCATGGCTCCAATCACAAGGGGAAGGGGCAACTATACTATGCAAACTTGCACGACCTGTACGAGTGCGAGGAATCAGTTCATGGAGAAAAAGAGGCGACATGGTGGCAACACATGGAGGAGCAATTCGAGGCTATGAGGGATCAAATCGAAGCCCTCACTATCCGATTATCCAACATGGGTGGTCACAACGAATGTCATCATCGACTCCCACCGCACGTTTCGGAGGAGGAAGATGAACATGACGATGCGTACGAATCCGAGATCCTTTTTGTGGAGCACCGTACACAAGGCCATCAGCCCCTTGTGCAAGCTTATGCCAATTGGTGGGAGAACGGGTTCGAACTCGATATTCTAGAATTTCAAGGAGGTCTACAACCCGAAAAATTCCTGGATCGGGTAGCGACAATTGAAGAGGTTCTCAATTTCAAGGAGGTGCCTGAAGATCGACAGGTTTCTTTGGTAGCAACCAAATTTATTGGGGAAGATTTTTTGGTAGATTTGGCCTCTCCACCAATCTATGACATTTATCCTGACAAAGAGGATCTACTGGAGGAGGTAACTTTATTTGTTGATACCATAAAAATTGTTGAAGAGAATGATATCCACCCGGTGCTTGATGAAAGCCCTAAAAGTGAAGTCTTTGATTTGGAAGTTGATTTCATTGGGGTATAAAGTATTTTATCAAATTGCCTTGATGCTAAGATTTGTGATGATTTTTATGCAGAAAATAATTTGATATTTAAAAGGGAAGAGGTCATTGATCCTTTTTGGGAGATATTCATGGCACATGAACGGGAGAACATGTATGACTGTCGTGTGAAGCCAAGGTTCTTTGAATCTAGTGCGAGAACTTTTCAAGTTAATAATCGCAATCTTGTGCTAATTAGAAAAACATTATTTCTTGTGTGATGTTACATTGTTTTGATTTAGAAGACAAAAGGATGGAATGGATTAATTGGATATCCGAATGATCGGGGAAAGAACCATCAGAATTCGATGTCGAATTCTCTCCAATAGGGGGAGAATGATATAGGGGGAAACAGGTGGAAGTTACCTCCTACAGACTTCAATAATGAGGGTGTGAATTCGAGGACGAATTCTCTCCAATCTGAGGAGGATGATGTAGACCGAAAAGCTACAGATTCCATAAAGAAAAGCGATGATTTGCACCTAACGAGTTCTACTAAAAATGACATATATAGAGTTTTAGACCTTGGATTGGAGCAACCTTTGCGGCATTGAAAATCTAACTCAAAGATCTACAAAGTCATGTTTCATGAGAGTTTGCTAATTCCGATGTTTACTAGGTCAAAAATAGCCTCCGTTCATAGCCGTCTGAACGAACCTCTTCCGGAAGTTGCCGTTCACAAGCCGTCCAAACGGGCTTCTTAAATTTGTTAAAATCCGACTTTAATTTGTATTTATTTTAGGTTTAAGGTTTGGAGGCTTATAAATATATGTTTTATAGACCCTAGAAGGTAGCTTTTGATTATTATTTGGTTTTCTTCAATAAGAGTATTCAGAGTTGAGTTTCTTCTTTATTTTCCTTCAAACCTTAGATAGTATCTAGCGTTTAGAGAAGATTTCTTTGATTTGTTGATAGTCTCATGATCTTAGGAATATTTATCATTTCTACTTGTTGTATTTCTAGCCCATCACGATCCTACGTTGCATCACAATGAGTGAGCTACACATCAGTTTTGTAAGCATTTGTTACTAAAAGAGTTAATATCCCTAATTTTTCAAAATATGTATAGAAAAAAAAAATTCATTAGACGCCACTTTAATTAAATATTTGACTAGCTGCATAGTATTATTTGTAAAGCATTCTAGTTCAACAATGCCTATATTAAATTAAAAAAATAATCAGGTTCTCTTTACTTCTTGAAAATGGTAAAATTAAACAAAAAAATAATATATTTTAAATAAAATAGTAAAAGTGAATAGTAAAAATGCTAAGCAAATATAAATGTTTTGAAAGTATTGGTAGTTAAAATAAATAAATAAAATTAACTAAATTAAAGTTGGACAAAAGCTAGCTTGTAGCAAAAAATACCAAATAATGTTTCACATTCAGCTATTCATTTTGAGTAGGGGTGTAAACGAGCCGAGCTTGAACGAGTAGTGCTTATCCAAGCTTGGCTCGTTTAATTTTTTGTCGAGCTCAAGCTTGACACAAGCCTCATTTGTGTCAAAGCTTGGCTTGCCAGAGTGGGTACCAAGTTCGAGCTCGATCTCGAGCTTGAGCTTAGAAATTTTTGCCAAGCTCGAGCCGAGTACTTGAGCTCGAGTTAGGCTTGTATCGGATTATTTAAATTTTGTATTTAATTATAAAAAAAATTCAAATAAACAAATTTTATTAATGATACGACTATCAAGAAAACAAGGTGAATGTGAGAGATCAATAGGGTAAGAGGAGAAAGATTATACTAAACAAGACCTATATTCACGTCACGTAATTGCATCTCTCTGTGAATATTGTCATGACCACTGGTCCACCGTCACATGAAGCGAAGCTAGGTGGAGGCGTGGTCACTAGGCATAAGGAGCATCAGACATTATGTCTGATTTGAAATGATTTAGGGCTACATTCAAATGTGAAGAGTGAAGACAGATAGAAGACGAAATGAAGAGTCGAAGCTGATTTGGGGAAAGTAAAGCAAAGTATGTGATTAATAAAAAATGTGTATCTCAAGATGATGTGTAAAAGAGAGATGAGCGTGTGTTTTATGTGTTTCCGCATGCGTTTTGAGGTGTACGTTTTATGTGTTAATTTGAATTTGTTCTAAAGACTTAAGAGGGAAGAGGTGTCAAACATATTTTTCTTTCTTGTTTTCTATATGCGTTTTGGGCTGCCATGTGCTAAAGAGAAGTTGATGTAGTGTTATCAAAGTGCAATCGAATGATAATAATAATATTTTTTTGTTTTTGTTTTTTTTTTTTAAGTGCAATCTTCTCTCATTTATAAGAAAAATAGTTATGGTTGACCAATTTTGCAACTAAAATATGTTATAGTTTTAATAGATTAAATGTAATTTTTATAAATTATAAGAAATTTATACTTAAGCTATAATAATATGATTAAGGATAATAAGTTTCCGTTCAATCATATGATTAACAATTCAAATTGTTGATTCAACTAGCATTAGATACTTAATGGTTAGATCATTTAAGATATGACCATATTATTAACTTTTATCATTAAATTATATACTATATAAGTTATTTTTATTAATTAATATGCCTACATATATTTATGAATTAATATGTAAATATATAAATATATACAAATCACACTAATAAGCATGCTAAGCCTTTATACAAACTTTAAACGAGTATGTATCGTTTAATAATCGAATATAATTTTATGTTCACGAACGACTCATTTAATAACCGAGTCGCGCACGAGCTGAACCCAAGCAAGCTCACGGATAACTTTATTCATTTACTGCTCTAATTTTGAGTAACGATTTGCCTGACTGTTGCAAGACTGCAATGCTCAACAAACAATGAATAAAAAAAATATTTTTTAAACAAAATAATAAAAATATATGGTTAAAATGTTCAGTCGAATTTTTTTTTAAATGAAGTAATTAAAATAATGTGAATGCTTTATAAATTATAAATCTAACGTGTCAGCGTCGGCAACATCTCGGGGGTGTTTGGCAAATGGGATGGCCTAAACACTGTAGTTGATGTAGATTAATGTGAAAAAAAAAAGTAAGAATGTTTGGTATAAAAAAAATGAAAAAGTGGTATGAAAAAGTGAAAAAGTTTTATTTTGTAGTGATTTTTTTATTTGAATAATAATAAAAAATGAATAATTTAATATTAAAAGTGAAAAAATTAGAATGTTTTAATGTTAATTTTTTTGAGAAATAGTGATAAACAGTATTTGGGCCAACCCCATCCCCATTACCAAAGAAAGTCCTCCTCCTGGTAGACAAAATAGCACAGAAAACTCACTTACGGAGAAGTGGGAATGGTATCACGAGTTGGAGATACTACTCTTGGGAGAGAGATATTTTGTGGGATGGACCCTCACGTGTTTATCTTAACGGAGGATTCAAGAAACTTACCCCGTCAATTCTCACTCCTTCTCTTTTTCATGTTCTCCAATCTCCGGGATCTAGCTCACCTAACCACCACCTCTCTTTTATTATTATTATTATTATTTAATAATTTTGTTATTTTAATGTAACGTTTTCGAAAATTGAAATATAAAAATGTGACATGCTTATTAAAGGAACGGAGTCATGCTGAGCCATGTCATCAATCTTGGTAGATTCTAATAATTTGATTTATTTAATCAAAATGGTAGGACAAAGCTAAACTTGAATCTACTTAAAAAAAAAAAAAAAAAAAAAAAAGCTAAACTTGAATCTTAATATATATATATATATATATATGCAGATGCGAAAATAGATACTGTGCGTAACGTACCACATTGCTACAATTATTATTATTATTTAGAAAAATTATATTTTACCCTCCAAAGTATGGGGAGGTTTGCAATTCAACCTCCAAAGTTTCAATTTTGACAATTCACTCCCCCAAACTTTCAAATTTTTGCAATTTAACCAATTATATTCAAAACCTTCCATATTGCTCCTAAGTTTTTATTTTTTTATAAAAATAAAAAAATTGCGGTGGCCGTAGCCACACCTTGGCTATCTGGCCATTTTTGCAGTCTCAAAATTTTTTATATAAAATAATAATAAAAAATATGAACAATATGGAAATTTTGAAATAATATTGATCGAATTGCAAAAATTTGAAACTTTGGAGGGTGGATTGCCAAAATTAAAACTTTGAAAGTCAAATTGCAAATCGCTCCAAACTTTAGGAGAGTAAAATGTAATTTTTCCTTATTATTTAAAAAAATAAAAAATTAATTAATTAATTTAAAAAAAAATAAAAAAATAAAACTTCTTTTCATTTCAAGATGAAGAACACGAGTCCAAATGTTCTGCATAGAGTGGCGGGGTCACATTAGGGCCAGTAAAGGCATAGGCCCTTACGAACCCTATAAAAATAAATTATTTCTATGAAAAATTCTGAACTTGGCCGCGCATACTTGTCATTTAAAAGAAAAAGAAAAAAAAAATTCTAAGAAAGTTTATATTG
Source organism: Corylus avellana (assembly GCF_965113065.1). Taxonomy (NCBI): domain Eukaryota; kingdom Viridiplantae; phylum Streptophyta; class Magnoliopsida; order Fagales; family Betulaceae; genus Corylus; species Corylus avellana. The sequence goes on from NC_142499.1 coordinate 15,604,760, forward strand.
TTCGTGAATCATATCATTTTATGGTGAGTTATAATATAGCAGAAAACAGAAATAAATAATCTAATACAACTAATTGTGATTCCTTTAACAGCTTCATGCATCATCAATCAAGGCTGATAGCTTCCAAACAGATGTTACTATAACATTAACAGTTAACTATTATCTAATTAGCAAACCCGACATTTCAAGTCATTAGCTTTCTAATACCATCACGTTTGCCTTCATCTAATGTTAGAATTAAAAGATATGGCCATTTTAGTTCAACTAATTCTACGTTGGATGTCATATACAAACTTGAATACTGATGTATTATATCAACTTCTAACCGAATTAACTCTAAACTTAACTCTTACAACCAAACATGTTTTGACAATGAATTTTTCAATTCCTACAAACCTAACACAATTGAACCATCTAGCCCACCACTAAATATGGGTCTTTAAAGCAAATATTTTATCAAAACCTTCGTACAACATTTATCAAACTACTTACCTAATTGTAATTAAACTTGAAAGATACATTAAATATTTTATAAGATGGACGGATTGATCACAGAGCTAGAATCTTACCGAAATTATATACTTTTTTAATTCTATTTTTTAATCTAACTCTTGTATATCCAAATCTTGGCTCGACATAACGGTAGCCTGATCCAACATAGAGAGACATTAACAAATTTGAAATTATTTGGCACCATTGTCAAGACAACAATAATGTGGATTTTATAATTGGAGTAAAGAGACATTCAAATCTCTTGAACCATGTGGAAGAGACGGATAATATTTGTTTAGTGATTAAAGTCGTTGTTAGTCATGGATTAGTGTCCACATTGGCAGAAGAAGATAGAGACGCCCAACCAAGTGGATCTGAGGAAGGTTGCTTTCTTCAGACCCAAAGAAACCCATTGCTTTCTCAACCAGTCACCACCATTTTTTTATATATGTCTCCCCATTTGCTCGTCTCTGACGCAAAACCATGACGCCATGCTTTCATTGGATCTTCACAGCTGTTTCCCACCACTCTGTCGGAATTTTCATGTCTCACCGATCTTACAGACGTTGTTTGGCAATGGAATGAAAAAAAAAAAAAAAAAAGAGTGAAACGCTGCTATAGGAAATTTAATTAATATTAGAGAAAGAACTGAGAATATTTTGTATAAAAAAATAAAAAAAAATTTGTTTTGTGGTGATTTTTTTATTTGAATAGCAATAAAAATCGATTGATGTGATGTAAAAAGTAAGACAGTTGGAGTTGATTTTGAGAATTTTTTTTTTAATTTTTCGGTCTGGTACGGTCCGGCCCTTTGCCAAACACAGCTACAGAGTCTACAAAAACACGTTTTCCAAATCCATGGAAAACTGTTGTTGGAGTAGGTTTATTAGTATAAGAATTAGGTTAATCACTTTTTTAGTATTTAGATTCTCATGTTTTTATTTTTTATTTTATCTTAAGTTTCAGTTCGTATCATAGATAGGACTTGACTTATGAATAAATATTAATTTAGTACTTTTGTCACCATTACATCACCCAAACTAACAGACTACTATGAGGTAGTTTTGGCCACCTCCTGCAGCTCATCTCAGCCACCCCTAAGGCCTTTTAATGGCAAAAAAAGGTGGCTGAAACCACCCCTTGAGGCCATGGGAGTGATCGGCAGCAGGGGGTGGCTGAAACTACTCTCATTGCAGTCCATTAGTTTGGCTAACAAAATGGTGACATAAGTATTAAACTGGTATTTACTATAAGTCAGGTACCATATGTGATACGAATTAAAACCTAAGCGAAAAAAAATAAAAACGTGAAAACCTAGTTACTAAAAAAGTAATTAGCCTAAGAATTATGTAGGTCCGTTCGGCAAATCATTTTGTCCTTTTTTTTTTTTTAACTGTTTATACTATTTTTTTTAAAACAAAAAATCAACATTAAAATATTTTTATTTTTTATATCCCATTATTCACTTTTTATTATTATTTAAATATAAAAAATTACTATAAAATATATATATATATATATATATATATATATATATATAATATAAAAAATTTTAAAATTTTATACCACATCAGCTACCATATCTAAGGCAAAATGATTTGCCAAATGGACCCTAAATTTTGTCTTTCTTTCTTGAACACTCAGGTTGGATTTTCTTTATTATTCGAAAATTTTAATACAAAAGTTCTTTTATTTTTCTTAAATCACACTTTTTGAAGAAAAATTGAGATGTTTTATATATAAACAAGTTGGTTAATCGATTATTAAAGGTTGATAAATATAATAAAAACAAGTTCTTTTAAGAAATTGAAGTACTCATATTCTCTAACACGTTGGAAAATTTAATTGGTTAAAGATGATGATTTATATGTAGTTTCCAGTTCCGGCCTATTCTTTTAAGAAATGACGAATATCATAAAGTAAACCCATTTTCACACGTGGCAGCAACCCATCTGTTAGACAGCGATCAGACGTTGGCTGACGACGACTTGATTAGAACATGTTCCCGCGCATAGGGAGGGGGGCAGGAAAACTGGTCCACATCTTTTTCTGTAAATGTATGATATTATTATATCTTCTCAGGTTTTCTTAATATTACTTTGACATTTTCAATGGTCGGCGGATTTGTGGGGGAAAGCACGCGTAGGGTAGGCCTCGTGGACTGAGACCTAACAAGTGGCTCATAGATAATGACTTGGACGAGTCTTCGGGATTCGGCATAAATTATTGGTAATTTCGAGGGTTAAATATTAAGTACTCTTTGAAATTTTATTATTTTATTTTTTATCTCTTAAGATTTAATTTATCTTATAAGACTTCCTATCATTTTGATAATAGGCTAAGTTAATCCTCCGTTAATTGACTTGACAGAATTTCACGTGGATCAATCAAATGTTGACACGTAACACCTACTTAAAATTTTTTTAAATTAAAAAAAAAAAGTATTTTAAAAAAAAAAATAGGGGTGGCTCGAGCACCAAGGGGGTGGCCGATTTTTTTTTTTTTTTTTTAAATACATTTTTTTTATTTTAAAAAAATTTAAGTAGGTTTCACGTGTCATGTGTCAACATTTTATTGGTCCACGTGGAATTCTGTTACGTCAACTAACGGTCAACTAACGGATGACTAATTTGGTTTATTATCAAAACCACATGGACCTCCTGTGATAAAAATCAAACCCGAGGGAAAAAAAAATAAAGTAATGAAACTCGGTATTTAGTATTTAACCCTAATTTCTATAATAAATATGAGAGTAGTTTTTATAGAGTTTACTTGTTTAAAAAGTGAATGAATTGTTTAAGATTTGCTACTATATGTATTCATGTAAATACTCTTTCACATTTATTCCTGGCTATGGGTGTAAAAACAAAAACTAGGAAACCGGTGAACCGAGAAACCGGTTTGAAATTGGTTGGAAAAAATCGGTAACCGGGTTGCCTGATTTTAGTTATCGATTTTGGGGTTTTTAATACCCGGTTATAATCGAGTAACCAGTTATATAATAATAATAATAATAATAATAATAATATATTTTTAATTTTATATATATACTTTCAAATTTAGTATATTTATTATTATTTTTTTACTCTAGGTTTGTTTTTTAACATGTTAATATTTACTATTTAGTGTTTAATCTCATAAGAATGAGATTTGTAGTTGAATCGGTTATATATCATATATGTAGTCTATGTAGATGTAGTTTAATCTCATGTATTATGTAAGCTTTTAAAATGAATTTTTATGGCATTTTAAGGCTATTTTGTTTTTTTTTTTTTTAATGGACACAATGGTTAAATTAAGCCCAAAAATTAGGCTCAATACCTAAAATAAGCCCAAAAAAGAAAAAAAAAAAAATCGGATAACCGGGCACCAACCGAAACCAGCTGGTTATTGTATAACTAGTTAACTGGGTACCCGATTCTGGTTACCGGTTTTGGCCAATAACCAACAATTGGGACGAGGTTTTCACCCTTGATGCTAGCAATTCAGACATCAAAATTGATAAAAATCTCTAGCTAGGTGTTTGACTTACTTTGACAAGTTCAATGGCCGCCGGGTTTGTGGGCAAGTCCTTATAGATTGAGACCTAACAAGTGGCTCTCAAATAGTGACTAGCACAAGTGTTCAGCATTTGGATCCTTAGTTAGTAAATATTGGTTGTTGTTATTACTAGTAATTTGGATAGCAAATGTGCGAGAGTGACTATGATATTGATTTGTCCGAATAGATTGACGGGCTGTCCAAAACCTACTTGAACAAATACTTTCCACAAAGATTCATATTTACTGATCGATAACAATTCAGACATCAAAATTGATAAAAATCTCCAGCCAAGTGTTCGACTTACTTTGGCATGTTCAATGGTTGGCGGATTTGTGGATAAGCACGCATAGCATAGTTCCTCGTAGATTGAGACCTAACAAGTGGCTTGAAGATAATGACTAGCACTACTGTTCGACATCTAGATCCTTAGTAAATATTGGTTGTTGGGATCGTTAGCAGTTCAGATAATAAATGTGTGAGAGTTTTTATAGTATTGATTTGTCCGAACAGGTGGATGGGCTATTCAAAATCTGCTCGGGCAAATACTTTCCACAAAGACTCATATTTACTACCAACAATTTAAATAACAAAATTACTAAAAATCTATTTCTTATTGTTTGAACTTGAGGCTTGTGCATTGCGTCTATTCTTACCATCTCATAGAGGACTACATCAATCCTTTTTAACTACTTACACCTTCATGTTTGTTGCTTCCTATTTATTTCTTCCTACTACAACTTGGAGCAAAAAATTAAGAAAAAAAGAAAAAACAATGTGTTTTTTTTTTTTTTTTTTTTCCCTGTGAGATGTAATTATTTCTCTAACTTGATATATATTTAGAGGAATTCATTTAAAATTTTTATTTTCTCCTAATCATGCATGTGCTCAAAAGTTTATTTTATATTAAGACCATACTGTACTTCTGGGAATACTCCAAATATTAACATATAGAATTAAGGCTGAAGGACAAATGCATTAAGTTTAATATCACAAAGTTGAGTATTAAAATTTTAATATGATGTTTTTATAATAATTTTGAAAAAGTGCTTAGAAATATTTAATTTGAATTTAGTTGGGACAGACGGGGATTGGATAAGGATCCACCAAGTTGAAAAAAGAAAGAAAGTATATGATTCATGAATGTGGCTTTTACTGAGGGAATCTTTTGCAAGGAGTGGACAAGGATTCCATGAAACATGCAATCAGATGTGGATATGACACGTAGGGTCGGAACAATTATAAATACTATGAGAATGAAAAATGTTAGAGGTCAATAAGTTTCTTATATTTGATTTATATTTTTTTATAATCAACCATTGAATTTGTAGGATCCACCATTGATTTATATGAGATCTACATAAGTCTACAAATTCAATAATTAATTGCAAAGAAATATTGACTAAATATAAAGAATTTATTAACTACTATCATTTTTTTAAGTGTTCTTTTAGTATTTTTTTAACTATAATGTAATTTTCAAAATTACTATTAAATTTAAAATTATTATTATTAACTTTTAATCTATTGATAATCTGATTTTACATTAAATTCATCAAAAGTGGGTCAATGTTATGATTTGTACAACACTAACCAAAAGTGTATTTGTTTGCAAAACCAATTTCGTCACACATGACGATTGTGTATCCTTACATCAAAAAGAGTCAGCACTGACAACCCCAGTCTCTTTCAAATTCTTAGCTGACAAGGACACCCTATACTTTTCCATATGGGCTATTCTTAGGATCCAAGTGAATCCCCTAAATCTTAACATTAATGCTATTTGGCGGAGTCTACTATAACTGTCACATAATTGAGCAACAAATATTAAAAAAAAAAAGAAAAAAAAAATTGCATTCGACTAGTTATTTTGACTGAGTAATGTTATAAGTCTCTCTAAGAATGATGTGGTTATTAAAATTATTATTGGACGTGTGATTGATCATTAATGAATTTTAATTAAATAATAATTTTAATAGCCACGTTATTCTTGGAGAGACTTAAAATGAACATAAAAGAAACTTCTAAAATTACTCATTCTAACTAAAGAATTAGTTAACTTTGTTGAGCATGACAACTCAATAATGAATAAGTTAAAATAATGAAAAATCAATTTGATTATCTCATCTTCTTTAATAGACTAATAGTGAAAGAAAGTAGATTTTTTTTTAAAAAAAAAAACTAAAATTTATAGTAAAAGTGAATAGTTAAAACGCTAAGCATGATGTGGGTGTTTTAAAAAAGTGGGTAACTAAAATAGAAAAAATATATATTTTAAAGTTAATTTTAGCTAAATATTTGTTGTGTCGGGTGTGAATTGTTGACTTTAAAAAAATGGGTAGCAAAAACTAAAGAAATAAAAGGGAAACAAAAAAAAAAAAAAAAAACCCTTAAACTAAAATAGAGAAAAATTGAGTGAGCCAAATAAAAATGCTTGAGCAACTCTCAACAAAAACAAATAAGTTGACCACCTAACCTTATGATGAATTTCCATACAAAATTCCAGGAGTTTTGGGAGACACAAAAACTGTTCATAAAAGAAACTTTTAAACTGATTAATAAAGACCCTACAATTATTTATTTTATCTTTTCTTGCCGTCCAAGGTTAGGCTGCTGAGTGAGTCCAAGTTAAGAAGATGGTGTAACTTTTTTTTTTTTTTTGGTGTCATTTTCAATTAAATGGGCCCCACCCCAACCTCTCTTTCTTTCCTTTCACTCGCCAATAAATGGCACATGAAAAATCGTCCCACACAATCCTTTGCCATAGATACGCTGCTTAATTGAAAGTAACATTTCAAACAAAAGTCCAAACATTCTTTAAATAACACACACCCCACCATCTGTTCACAGGAAAAAGTGCTTACTCCTTCACACGTGTAGAAGACCCATTCCCTTTGTCATTTTCTTCTGGACTTGTTTTTCTTCATGGCTTTCATGGGATTTTGAGGCACATAATTCTGTCATACACAGTTTTACAGGATTAGGATTTGGGATTTGGGATCTCAATTATTAGTAATTTAGACAATAATTATAATGCTGACGAGACTCGAAGCAATTGGCAACAACCCTTTCACAAAACCCTACACCGGCATAAGGTTGGTCGGACGGTATATAGATTGCCCATTGACCCTAAGCGAGTTGGTTCGATTTAATATCTCACCCTTTTGGTTGATCGAACAATACCGAAACCGACAATTGATGACCATTGGTAGGAGGCCTAAGAGTGTACTCGAAGGGGTCAATGTTCAGTCCTAGTTTGAATTGATACAATAAAAGGGTTATCCACCAAGATAAGTAAAAACTACTGCAATTACCATCTTTCATCCCTTCAATGTTAAGTGTCTTTATCTGTCAAGACCATTTCATACAACAAAAGGTTATAAAGCTTCCAACAAACGTCTAGTTGGGATAATGAAAACAATAGCAAGGACTTTCTATGCCTAAGGCCCAGCAACTGAAGAAAGTAGTCCAGCCTCAGTCCCGCTTCTCATCTGCCACTCCCACCGCTTCTGAAACAGACTCTGGTGCACCGGGTACAGCTTCAACCCCCACCTGGAAACATGAAAAATTCTATTTCAGTTACCCAAGAAGCATATTTATCCAAAATATAATACAAATAATAAAAATCATCTAATCTGTTTCACACTATCGAGAAGAAAAAAGAACAATTACAAAAAGTAATCGAAATATCATTAAATGCAAAGGCCTAGAAAGGGAACAATTACCATTAGGTCCATTAATTAAGGGCAACTTAGGCTTACTTTTTTTTTTTTTTTTTTAGATCTGCCACCCCTAAGGGTCATGGGGCGGTCTGGGGTGGCCGAAGCCACCCCCAGCCCCAACTAGGGTGATCCGGCCACCCTTTAATTTTTTATAATTTTGTTTTATAATTTTTTTTAAAAAATATATAATATTTTATTATTATTATTTTTTATGAATGGGACAGATGTCCTATTTATGGCCTCAAGATCTCTTTAAAGAGATCCTGACCATTAATTATATATTCTCCAGTCCAAAATGGCCTGGAGAAGATCCTGTTCCCTTCCTAATGTACTTTTAGCTGCCCAAGGTCTACCATTGCATTAAATGCCAAGGAAAATTCTATAATGGCAATCTTCAACCTTTAGAAAACAATCAAATGATGAAAAATTAATCTTAGTTTCAAGTAGGTCAAGTGGTGAATATTTGCTTCCAGAATCCAGATTCTAAGTATATAACAATCATAAACTCAAAGCTGCTCAAAAGTGGCAATTAGAAACTTCTTTGCTACAAAACATAACAAACAGCACACTCCAGCAGATCTAAAGTTCATATCCGAAATATCTTTAATGTCAAAAATCATTAAAAACAAAAACAAAAAAAAGCCTTGCTGTCAAACCACCAGCCATCAGTATTCATGGTAAGTTTATCCAAGAGGATTCGTCTGTTCTGCACATTCTCAAGTCACTAATATGAAGCATACGGAGCTACCATAGTGCTAAGCAAACCAAAGTGACTAGCAACCCAATTAACAAGTTTGAATAGGTCAAATAGTCATGCTAGACCAAAGCCTCTAATTTCTGTAATATGACGTGATTGTTTCACCAAATCAAAAAACAATACGTTTGATGGTTGGACCTATAAAACGCAGGGATATTTCAAGAGAAAACTAGCAAAAATTTATGGAAGCATTTGGAATAAGTTGCAAAGGTTATATCATAAAAGATTGAGATTCTCATGAATCACATTATGTACTGACCCAAACACAACATATACAAGAACTTCAACCATCCCAAATTTATTATTTAGCAAGAATTCTTTAAAGTTGTAGACAAAACCCTACACAGGGGTAAAAAAGGGGTGGGACTCTTATCACTTCCAAGACTCTCCGAGCTTTATTGTGGCCAGCAAACTCAAGGCTTTAAAAGTTGATTTAGGGAAATAGAATGAGGAGTTATTTGGCGATGTAGGGAGAAAGAAAAAGATCCTTTCGGAAGAGGTTTGCGCTCTTGATATCATTGAAGAAAGCATTATGCCTCAAGGAAAGAAAGAAGAAGGCAGAAGTTTTAAGCGAGTTAGAGAGATCTACTCTCATGGAGGAGGTGAGTTGGAGGCAAAAATCTAGGGCATTGTGGTTAAGGGGGGGGGGGGGGAGGGGGGGTGGTTGTGTGTGATAAGCGCACAAAGTTTCTTCACAAAGTGGCTAACTCCAATAGGAGGAAGAACTCCATTGACTCCTTGTTGATTGATGGTACATCTCTCACTAACCGGGTGAGGATCAAGGAGCACATTGTCCAGTTTTAAAAGGAATTGCATACCAAGCAGTTCAGCTGGCGGCCTTTGTTGGATGGTCTTTCCTTTGATTCTATTGGGGAGGCTGAGGCTATCTGGTTGAAGAGAGAATTCGAGAAAAAGGAGGTGATGGAGGTAGTGAAAGCAATGAATGGTTACAAGGAGTCAAACCTTGATGGTTTCTTTGTGCCGTTCTTCCAAACTTGCTGGGATTTATTAAAAGAAGACATTAAGAAGGTCGTTCGTGACTTCCATGCTAGAGGTAAGTTCGAAAGAAGCCTTTATGCTACATTTATCGCCGTCATTTCGAAGATTCCAGGGGTTCCTGATCCCAAGTACTTTTGCTCAATCAACCTTGTGAGTAGCATTTACAAAATTATTGCCAAGATTTTGGTAACCAAGCTAAAGATGGTGTTGGGGAAGATTATCTCTAAGTTGCATCCCATACGTTCCAAGAGGTTCATTAGAACACCATCCACCCCATGAACTGACAAATTTAGAGTCTACCACCACACTCTACCAAGCCTCTCTCTCATGTGCATAGCACCATAGCCATTCCTTAAGAGAGCTCAATTGAACATCAATAAGTTCTGGACCCCCAACGCTCCAAGGATCGGAGAACAAACCTTAAACTAGCGTACTAGATGATATTTGAACTTTCAACCTAGCCCACCCCATAAGAAATCACATTGAAGCTTCTCAATACGGTTTGCAACAACCGTAGGAAAAGGAAAGAGAGACATAAAGTACGTAGGTAAATTGGAAAGTGTACTCTTTATAACGGTAACCCTACCACCCTAAATACATCATTTTCTAACTACCCAAATGACGCTCTATCCCACAGCCCATAATACCTACCAACCCATCCACATCAACAACACCACCCAAAGGAAACAAAATTAACTTAGCCAAATTAACCTTCAAGCCTCAGACAACTTCAAAACATAAAAACAAGCACCGCATATGTCGTAGATGATATGGGTCAGCCCCGCAAAACATCAAATTATAATCTGCAAACAGAAAATGCAAGATATCAATCCTTGTCCTAGAGAGAAACCAGATAATAGTCCCACACTCACTGCGGCAGAAATCATCCTACTCAACACCTCATCACAATGACAAACAACAAAGGGGACAAGGGTCCCCTTGTCTCAAGTTGTAGGAGCTACTAAAAAAACCGGTAAGAGTGCTACTCACCAAAAACGAGAAACGCACTGTGGAAATAAAGTGAGCTATCCAAGAGTGCTACTTTCCCCCCAAAACCACACCTCCTCAGCATGTCCATAACATCATAAAATCCCAATTAACGTGATCATAGGCTTTTTCTAAGTCCAGCTTACAGAGTACACTCGGCTCCCTAGATCTTATTTTACTATCAAAACATTCATTGGCAATAAGAACAAGATCTAGGATCTGCCCACCTAGGATTTGCCCACGTATGGGGTGGAAATATGGTTCCTTCTTGGTATGATCTGTGCTATAGGGATATGGCTCTTAAGGACACGCTCTCCTGATTTATTTGGCATTGTGTGTGCAAATGATGCTTTTGTTGCGATTCACTAGGAGTTGTTGGGTGGATCCACTCAGTGGAATGTAAGCTTTGCTAGAGCGCCTCATGATTGGGAGGTGGATGTTTTTGCCTCTTAATTCAAGGTATTGTATTTAGTTAGAGTGAGACGGGAAGGTGAAGATAAGCTTTGGTGGGTCTCCTTCAAAAGAGGTTTGTTCGTTGTTAGATCCTTTTACAGTGTCTTAGCTCGCAATAATGGCTTACACTTCCCTTGGAAGAGTGTTTGACGGACCAAGTTTCCTTTGAGGGTGTCCTCTTTTGATTGGTCGATGGCCATAGGAAAGATCTTTACCTGGATAATCTAAGCAAACTACATGTCATCATAGTTGATAGATGTTGTATGTGTAAAAGAAACGGTGAGTCTGTGAACAATCTTCTTCTCCATTGTGAGGTTCCTAGTGCCTTATGGGATGTATTCTTCAGTCAATTTGAGTTATTTTGGGTTATGCTTAAATGAGTAATCGACTTATATGCATGTTGGTGGACTGCCAGGAGCACTCGGAGTGTTGCTATGTGGAAGATAGTGCCATCATGCCTTTTGTGGTATCTATGGAGAGAAAGAAATGACAAAGTTTTGAGGAGCACAAGAGAACTTTGGAGGAGTTTAAGTCGTCATTTTTTTTATATTTTGTATCTTTGGACAACAGCTTTTGTTTCACCTTAGTGATTAGTTATCATGATTTCCTTGTTCTGTTTTCTTCTTCTAGTTAGGTTTTTTCTCATGTATACTTCTTGTGTATCTGAGGGCGCCTTACGCTTTTAATGATATTTCGATTACTTATTAAAAAAAAATAGACTTGCACCCATTACATGCAAGTTGGGGAAAAGAAATAACCATACAACGCTGTTCATCACAGCGGGAAAATGTTTATGCTTTCTCAAGTATAAGGCTTGTGTAGCAAAGAACCTACAAATAGATATCTCAAAATCCCGATTTCTTCAATTGAGTGCCAGTCTACGATTTCATGTCTATATCCTTAGGGAAAAAGAAATCTTCTACAATATTAATTAGATAGATTTCATATGGAGCAGGGAGCTGCTATCATAGCCACAAAGTCGATGGCTCACAGTTGTGCTATCCTCATGCATTCCCAAATCTTCAACATTAAAATAGATCCCTCAAAAGAGGATATAATTATCAATGATCTCTACCACAGTGGAGGCAAAATTTTCCCACCACTCCAGCTACCTCAATGCCTCATCCTTAAACACGTTCTTTCCAAAAGAAAACAAGTTTTTGACTTTATTTTTTTCTTTCTTTTTTGGGTCAAAAGAGAATAATAATGCAAAAACTGATTCTCTTAAACCCAACAAGATTCCAAATTGCGTGTAAAAACAAAAGGGAGCACTGAATAATCAACAAAATGAAAAGTATTAGCATTGGCTCACTCACTTTGCTATCATTTTTGGCTGCAGGCTTATAAGGACAAGCCGGAGGAACCCTCTCTGGCTTCCTGTATTCCCAGCCCAAAATCCCATAAACTTTTCCCTGAAAATTTCACATAAAGAAAAAAAAAAAATTTGAATTGCTAACAAAAATTAAAAAAGAAGAAAGCGAAATTGGGCAAAAGTGAATTAGAGAACCAAAATTAAAGGTAATTTCCTCTACAGGAAAGTGAGAAACGAGAGCCCAGATTAAATAACAACTACGAGCGCAGAGAGGGATTCTCTTACCATGATGTAATAGAAGAGAAGAGGAAGAATATTGACGATGGGGACGAGGAAAAGGGGTAATAGACACGCCAAGCAGACCTGGAACATAAAATAAACATAGTTTAAGGTAAAAGAGAACTCGATCAAGCGCGTGAAAATGGAAATTTCAGAGATTTTTACCATTTTCAGGATCGTCTTCTTGGTTTTGCGTACGATCAATATGGAGGCCGATAGCTTTTGGAAAATTCAGATGGTTTGTTTTTCTAGCGGAAAGAGAAGGATCCTAGTATCGTTATTTCTTATATAAAATTGTCTTTTGTACAAAGTCAGTTTTAAGGTAAACGTCATGTCGTTGAGAGACTCTCTCTATAATCTGCGAAAACGGCAGGAAAAGAAAGAGGATAGTCTAAAACGATGTAAAAATTTGGCCCATGCAGGTCTCGAACCTGCGACCTTCGCGTTATTAGCACGACGCTCTAACCAACTGAGCTAATAGGCCAAGTTTGGTTAGACATCTGACAGTAAATGTTCATAAAACAAAATAGACCATTCGAGAATGAAAATCCATAGTTTCTTTGTTTTTTTCAAGAGCTACACCGTTCGTCAAACAAATTTTTGTTTGATAATCAATAGTATGTATATAAATACACTCCTAATGGTCCAATATTATAAAAAGCTTATAGGATCAATCACTTCAAAGTTCAAACTGTGTAGTATTTGAGGTGAAAGGAGTAGATAACGGCAACAAATCATTTCACACTCTCCAATATGGGATCATCCAACCTTTTTAACTTATCTTCCTATTGCCCTATCAACCAAAGATAATCTTATTTGGCTCTTATATATCAACGAGTGGGAATCACCAAAGGTATTTCGTGTAAATAGGTATAATTCATATAATCCCACAATAATAATGTTGTAGTTCCAGCCAAAATAAAAAAAAATAAAAAATCAAAAGATTAGATGATATTGTCACATCACCATTATAAAATAAAAATGTGGTATCTAGCTCTTGGTCATGGGTGAGCTGTAACATATCCGACGAGAGGCCCTAGCCATGGCCATCTAAATTGTAGGGGCCTATCTACTGCATTAGCCCAACCAAGGGCCTGCATTTGCACGTGATAAAAGAGAATAACTAAACTGTATATAACAGCAAAATTGTTTTTTGCATTCATAATAGAATCCATGGGTTTCTCTCCAGAATACTTAAGAAAATAGAGGAGGTTAAAAAGTAGTGTACAAATGGACAGGCAACACATCATATACTCTCTATGTTATGAAGTAAATAACATAATCGTTTTGCCATGAATTATGATAACCGAGATTGCATGTAGATGGCCATAACATGACAATGTATGGCCCCCCGGTCCAGGGTTTCTTTCAATTAATTACTAGCACTCGCCCCCTTACAAGGCACATCAGTGCAGCGACAAACAGGTCTACCAGAAGCTTCCCAGCCATTGAAGCCACGTTCCAGAATCAAAATGTTCTTTATTCCTGCATCTTCCTTGATCTCCTCAAGATGATTAGCAAGCTTTCGCGCACAAGTTGGTCCACGAACCTAGAAAACCATAACATTGTATAGATATCAGGAAACCCTTCAACCATATTTGGTAAATTTCAAACGTATCATATTATCAATGGAGCTATTGACTGATGCAACATGTCAAACCAACTATTTAAGCTTCAAATTCTTTGTGGTATGTGAAGAACCAGGAAAATAAGGTGAAACAAATGCATCAGAAATAAATGTGCTGTATCTGAAAGCAACCTAAATGCAACAATTTTATTTACATATGGTGTGAGGAAAAGAAGAAAAATTTAGAAAAAAATGGTTTAAATCAGATTGAAACAAATTTATGAATGCAAATTCAGTATACTAATGCTAAGGGCGACGAAAAGAAATCACAAATTTTTGTTTAATTGAAGAAGATTTGTTCTTAAATAATATGCAGATACAGACGTTTGAGCGTCATAGTATATAGAGTCAAAAATCTTGAAGACTGCATTTTTATTTTTGATAAGTAAAGCAAATTTATTAAAAGCACAAAGAGCGTGACCCAACTCCACGAGAAGTATATAAGAGAGAACAACCAAAAAGATCAAGAATTAGTGCAAGGCTTTGTGGCTTTTTTAAGTTTTCCATCTAATGAAATATGCAAAACTTCAAGATAAAGTGGTTTTCCACAGGGATCTTAAAGACAGGTGATGCACATAGTAAATGAATTTATATAGCATTCGAATAAGCTACTCCGTTGCAAAGTTTCGCCGGTTTAATACCACAACCAATGATTTGAAGTGGTCAGCACATCCGACAGCAACAGTCATTTAGCAATCCACAAATACAATGACGAATCACAGAGTACAAAATAGTGGCTGCAAGTCAGATTTCAGACTGCATTCACTTCACTTTTTTATGTCACAGGAAAAAAAAAAATCAACAAGAAACAACTGATTGATTAGTACTCCAACACTAACATACTCCACGCCGCTAAGAATCACATGCTCATGCTGCATTGCGTTTTCCAATTCAATTTGTTTTCGTCAGCGCAGCACACCTCCCCTCCCCACAAATGGTATGTATAATACAATTTTATCTTTTTGGGGGAGTTTGGGGTACTTGTATTAGAATTTTTTGAGTGCATGTAAGTATGTAACTTTTCATTTCAGCATCACAAATAATATGAAGTAGACAGGGATTGATTTGAAGAAACCCAGTAGATAATCGAATCCAAAAACGAATACCCAATAAATAAAAAAATCAGGAAAACCTAACAGGGTTTGAAAACTGCAACATAACCTGGCTGAGAGCGCAGTGGAAAACAAGGGTATCTTTCCCCTTCACCTCCTGAATAAGATTGGATATCTTGTCAGAGAAAGTGTCGCTCGCATAGTGCAGAGACCCAGATATATGACCGTCATAACTTCTCTCGTCATCCCTGGAAAAACCCGTCAACACATATGAATGGAAGAATCAAATAATCCACCGAAAAAAGAAAAGCTAAATTATGAAACAAAATTGGAAAGAAGAGTGTATGCTAGTGAACGAACCTGACATCTATGATGGCAATATTGGGGCGGCGTTTGAGAGAGAGCAGCTGAGAGCCAGTTAGGTAGGAGACGCTCCGAGCCATCCCTGTGCTTTTCTTCGTCCTTCTCTTTCTGTCCCAGATAAAAAGGAGGAGCTACCTCGTTGCACTAGGAATCTTACCTTTCACCACTATTTTACAATCTTGAAATTTATTCCTTTTTAACTATAAATAATCTATGAGTTGATTAATATTGATAAGTCGGTATCATCCAATAATTATTTAATTTAATTTAATTTACTATATCAAAATTTAAAAAAGTATGCAAGCAGCAAGGTAACCCTTATAATTTAGGGCAGGCAAAAGAGGTATCTGCCAAATAAATATGTATTCGTTTATCTTATGCATGTAACTATTATTTATGACGCTTAGATAAATTTTATTACAAAAAAATATGCATAAGATAAACAAGTCGTAAACAGATCATGTCAAATACCTGTTTTGTCAGAATATGCTATAGAGTTAAATCAAATATTAAAATGATGAAAAATGATGTCCTATAAAATTTATAAAATTACAATATTATATTCATTAATTTGTTTTTTTAAAAAAAGGAGTTATTTTTAGAAGCATTATTAGTAGCCTTAACAAATTTTACTCACAAAAAATACACTTTTCTCTATTTTAACTATTAATTTTTTTAGAGCACTCATAGTAATCTCATTATTTTAACAATTAACTTTCGATATTCTATTTAAATATTATATTTTTAAAGATTTGTTTATTCTTTATTTAATTATTAAAGGAAAAGAGAGAAACGGAAAATAAAAAGGTGGAGAGATAAACTATTTTTCATTCAATTGGTGAGTAAATAGTACTCACTATTAAACTTATCACTTTTTTTCCATCAAATTGGTGAGGTTGAAAATGAGTGTCTTTAAGCATTTTCATCACATTATCAACACCAAATTTAGGATGATTGAAACCATTTTTGATAATACCATCCCTAAAGGGTTAACTTTCTACCTCTAAATTTTAGTTTTGAATTTAAAAACAAATTTTGAGACATTAAAAACTAAATATTAATTCATAAAAATTTAACTAAAAAAAAAAAAAAAAAAAAAGAAATGGGGAAAGAGAGAGGGATTTCTACGAATTAATTTTTTTTTTTTTTTTAATAAAGCCATCTGACTCTTACACTTGTCTGACTCTTCAGTGCTCCTTTCGCAAAGGCTTACCCGCCATCAAGGCAACAATCCTCTAAAACGCCATCACTTTTGGGTCGCTTCTCAGTTCTCTGAGTCTCACTGTCTCTCTCCGCACGCAAAGAATCAAAACTCTCCGGCATTGTCTTCACGGACGGTCGAAGCTGCAATGTCCGACGACGACGCTGACCCTGATTACCTTCTCTTTCTCCAAAACTATGATCAATTTGAGGTATATGCCACAGGAGAAGGCGTTGACGAAGACGAAAACGAAGACGAAGACGAAGACGAAGAAGAAGTAGAAACCGAAGACGAAAACGAAGACGAAGACGAAGACGACGAAGAAGAAGGAGAAACCGAAGACGAAGAAGGCGAGGAGTATGTTCCGGCGCTAGAATCTCCTAGGGTGGAAGAAGGGGGCCACAAGCGGAGGAGAACCGAAGGAGGAGAAGCGTGTTGCTCGTACGGAGTTGGGAGCGCTGAGGATTCCCAGGGGAATGAGTGGAATCGGAGTGAAATCGACGGCCTCTTTTGCCCTATTTGCATGGAAGCTTGGACCACTGACGGTGGCCATTATATCTGGTGCGAATGCTTACTCTTCCTTGGCCATTTTTTTTCTCACATGTATTCGAATTTTCAGAACCTTGAATCCTAGGGTTTTATTCCGGTTACATTAGAAAAAATTTATAATCTTTAGGTTGATTTGGGCACTAGGGTGGAGTGGGTAAGGGATTTCTTTTTCAGGTTTCGTAGTGGTAAACTGGTGAAATGTTGAATTTTGGATTCATAGGAGCGTGAAGGCATCAAAAGTTTGTGTAAGAGGGCTTGTGTGTGTTCAGGGTTTCGTTTAATTTGATAATTGACACGAAATCTTCTGTGGTTAATTTTAGTGATTTTCACTCTCTTGGTGTTTATTCTTTTTTTTTTTTTTTTTTTGAGGACTGCAGCTGTCTTCCTTGTGGGCACATTTATGGAATGTCTTGCATCAAGAAATGGCTACAACAACGTGTAAATTCTGGAAAGGTATTGTCTGCTATATAATTCTGACGTAGTTTTTATGAATTATCTGGAACGAACCTTTTGTTTGTTGACATTTGTATTGCCCCCGCTATGTAGTGTCCTCAATGCAATAAGAAATGCACATTGAAGGATGTAAGGAGGCTTTTTGCATCGCAGGTTGTTGCGGTTGATGAAGAATCACAAAAGGTCACCTTAAATCTTGTGGGGATGTTATTATATCCGAAGAAACTTAACAGGAATCTGAATCTGAATCATGGCTTTTTTTGTTTGCAGAGAATTCGATCACTTGAGGCTAAATGTGCTTCTCTTGAGAAGAAGGTGGGAATTTTATTGGGCAAAGAAAAAAAAAAGTTGGTCACATCTCTTAATTGATGGCCGTGTTAGATGGATTTTTCAAATCTGTGATACCCACATATGCAGGGGTTTGGCAAACTGATGATCAGGTTCCGTCTGCTATGGTTTGCTAAAAAAACCCCAAAGAAAAGGGCATAATAGTGTAACGACCTAGTTTCAAGTGGTCCTTGGTTAGCATATGGAGCAAGTGTTTAGTTTTATACTTGATGTGTAGGGTGTTGATTGGCGTAAGAAAGAAGCTCAATGGCAAAAGAGAGAAGCTCAATGGCAAAAGAGAGAAGCTGAGTTGCATCTAAAAGTTTGCCAGCTGACAGAGGTATGTTTGATTGGAAATTATGTACACTTTTTGATTGTATGAATTGCACAACCAATTGGGTATCAGAAATTCTTACTGGTCAGTGTGCGTTATGCTTTGGTGCTTCTTACGTAGCAAATATCAGCAGCCATGTTTTCTGTGAGCTTCTACTACTTTTGTTGGCAATAGTGTCGTTCCTAAGTTCTCCATCTCTTTCTTTATACTTTCTTCTGTACAATGATTTATTGTAATTATGTGATAACATTGATTTAATTTTTACCATCTTGACCAAATTATATATTAAATCTCTCTTCCATTGAGCTTTATGGTTGGCTGTTTTATGCTTTCTTTATCCAGCCATGATATCTGTGCATGTTTCTGTAATTTTTAGAATCATTGGGATGTAGTGTTCTATTTAAATAAAAAAGACTTTTTTCAAGTGCTGCATCGGTTCTTTTCTACTATTGCTGTTGGTGAAGTTGCAAATAGCACGCTGGAATGTTTAGGTAGAAGAAAATTCTTTTATTATTATTTTTTTCTTTCTATCCCTTATTTGTTACTTTTTGGTCTCAAAAGTTTTTCTTTGCAGAGGGAAACTTATTTGGAGCATTTAGTAGGAGATATGCAGAGCAGGCCATCTGGATTAGTAAATGCGGGTGGGGACTGTCAAGGAAGACCTATGTTTGGTAATAATCTTTCTTAATGGAAGATCATTGCCTTGTGAAATTCATGCTTAATGTTAATTGCAAATACTTTCATACATGTGTATATATTGTACATTATATGTGTTCTCCAATGTGATTCTGTGGTTAGGTCATTTATGTCCACCATTGAGGAATTTTTGAACAATGATTTTATGGTTTTTGATGCTTTTTGCTGCCTTCTTCGCTG